>NW_017676733.1:0-2773 GCF_001879085.1 Nicotiana attenuata
TTCTTCTATGTGTTAGTTTTATAATTTTATATGTTTGTTTGTAAATTAAATAATTAATTTTTATAATTAAATATTCACATATGGGTTCCAGGCTCGATATTTGCGGCTCAGTAGCACCAATTTATCCTGAATTCTTCTACGTGTTAGTTTTATTATTTTACATGTTAGTTTTATAATTTTATATGTTTGTTTGTAAATTAAATAATTAATTTTATAATTATACAATATTTAATTATTAAAAATTCGTATTTGGGTTCCAGCCTCGATATTTTCGGCCCAGTAGCACCAATTATATGTTGACTATAATTTGGACAGAGTTTGTGTTTGATCTATCAGTTATTTTGACGTATTTTTTAGTATAAGAGATACTTAAACTATAGAAAAACTATGCTGAAAGGCGCTACATTATACTACGCTAAAATGCACTACATTATACTACGTTAAAAGTTACTACATTTTACTACGCTAAAAGGCATTACATTTTACTACCCTAAAAGGGCACTATATTACTAGTCTTTAACCAAATAAATAATATAAACCAGATAAAAAATAATTAATAATATTTAATCACGAAACTACATATACAACAGTAAAAAAAACACTTATTAACATTTTTTTTAACAAATAATAATGATTTCTGAATTTTTACATATTTTTTTAGCCCACTAATATCTATGTCCGGATAAAAATAGCATACTAGTTTAATCGCAAAAAAACACAAAACAACATAGAACACATGTAAAATAACTAATATGCATTTTTTATACGAGTTTCGACAAAAATTAATCGGAATACCTCGATTTATGATTTTTGGAATATTGAAGAATTGAAGATTTTAGTCCGAAACGAGCAACGACAACGAGAGAAGGCCTTAGCTAGGATGTGGGACCAACACTATTTACTTTTTATGGGATGAGTAGGGTCCACTCAAGTTTTTTGGGTCGTTAATGGAGGGGGAGATTGCTGGAACGTTTGTTAAATAGGGGGGTTCTGGTTTGGGCGTGGGGGAAGGGAAGGGGACAGTATTTGAAGAGGCAAAGCGCGGTTCATTAAGGCGTTTTCTGTAAAATGTCCTTTTGAACCACGTTTTAAGTAAACGTCCATTCAGCTTCAGGTAAAATGTGATTTGTAACTGTGTTTTATATAAAACGTGATTCAAAACTGCGTTTTATAGATTTTGGTGTCACGACCCGGATTTTCCACCATCGGGATCCTAATGGCGCCTACTCGTGGTAGCTAGGCAAGCCAACTTATTTACCTTTTCATCACTAAACAATTAATTTAGCAGTTTATAACAGCAATTTAGAACTTAAAGTTTAACAAGAATAAAAGCGGAAGTCTGATTTATAAAAAAAACGAAATCAAAACGCAAAACCGTCAATAATAGCCTCTACCCAAGATTTGGTGTCACATTACTCACGAACCACTAGGAATAAACTAAATACAAAGGTCTGAAAGAAATATAACAGTTGTCTGTCTCGAAAGCAATGAGGCAACAGTCAAAAGGAAAACATAAAGAAGAGACGCCGGGCCTGCGGACGCCTGCAAGGCTACCTCAGTCTCGTGAATAGGAAAGTCTGCTCCCGAACTACTGCTGCTGCTGCTCCTCAAAACCTGGACCTGTGCAAAAATGCACAGAAGTGTAGCATCAGCACAACCGACCCCATGTGCTGGTAAGTGTCTAGCCTAACCCCGGCGAAGTAGTGACGAGACTAGACCGGACACCACATGAACCTGTGCAGCTCGAAATACCAGGCAAGTAACAATGTGGGAGGGAAAACATGCTATGGGGAGATAACAATATTAACAGTAATCCAAAGTAACCAACTAAAGCAGCTTAGAATTTCAGTGAGCAAGAACCAATACTCAAAATAAACACATGGTATCAGTAACTGTTGCGGCGTGCAACCCGCTCCATAATTACTATTGTTGCGGCGTGCAACCCGCTCCACAAATACCACTGTTGTGGCGTGCAACCCGACCCATATCATTTATCATGTATCATTGTTGCGGCGCGCAACCCGATCCTCACCTTTTACTGTTGCGGTGTGCAACCCGATCCTCAATATCATTGTTGCGGCGTGCAACCCGACCCTCACATATTATTGTTGCGGCGTGCAACCCGATCCTCAATATCATTTAACAGTCCGACTCCCCAAACAACAGTCACAATTAAGGGGCATAAAAATAAGTAAATATTTGACAAACATCCCGGCAAGTGAAAGAATCCAACAAGTTCAACCAAACGTCCCGGCAAGGGAATAATCAACAACGTTTTCTCTTTCTTACTTTTCTTATCTCACGATATCACTGGAGCCCAAGCTCCAAGAAATTTCTTATCTCATATTCCGTCACAAACAACAATATAACGACTTCCCAGTAAGGAAACAAAACATCATCTCAAATATTCTGGCAAGGGGATTACTATAACCACATTAGTTCCAACATCTAACCACCACATTAGTTCCAACATCTAACCACCACATTAGTTCCAACATCTAACTACCGCAGTTATAACCAACCTATTACCACACTTGACCACCTCAGCTATATCTAACCGACTACCACACCCAACCAACCCATCTATAACTATAGTCATCATATGACACAAGGAAACATTAACCTGAGCGACCCTAGTATCCGTTAAGAACACAATGCAGAGGAATCACAACCCAACAATAGCCCGCCAAGAGGGCAACATAATGATCTCTCCTCTTTCTCACTTTTACTTCACAATTCTTTTTCACAACTCGAGCAGATCGCTCCGAGTAGG
>NW_017676733.1:2798-20688 GCF_001879085.1 Nicotiana attenuata
GAGCTACTGGAACTGCGCACAGTTAGAGCGGCGGGTACACGGACCATCTAGGTGATTAATATTGAACAGTGGTAACAGTGACACTGCTTTCGGGCATAGGTATCTGTAGCTCCGGTTGGGTCGGAGTTGACTGACACAGGTGCAGGTAACGAATGACTGCTGCAGTGGTGCTAATGGCACTCCATCTAGTAATATCGCGTTTGGGTCGTAACAATGCGGCTTTCGAGCGGTGTCAGTCAGTAACAATAGAAGGGACATGACTTAAAACTGGTATGAGTATGATTCTAGAATATATTTAACTTGTTCTTCAAAAAGATCTTCCTTACTATATTTCACTGGTTTGCTACTGTTTGATTCTGATGTTATGGCTGGCTTGGAGATACGCAGTTAATATTGTGCCCCTTTTGTGGGATTTTATGTTCTTATGTAGGTTATTTATTTTTATTACTCACTGGTCGGAGTACTCACATCACTTTTCTTGCACCATGTGTGCGAGACCAGGAACAGCTGAGTTCGTACCGAGCGCTGATTTTCCTTCCAGACCAGGCGGAACTAGGAGAGACGAGTAGCTGTCGACGTCACAGCACGTATTACTTCCCTTAGTCTCTGCATATTTCTTATTCATCTTCAGACTAGTGTTTCCAGACTGTAGTAATTTTCATCAACTCTGTAGTAGCTCGTGATCTTCGCTGACACCCCGAATCATCGGGCTGAGTTTGAGGATGGGTTGTCCCCCGTTATGTTACGTTTATTTCCGCACTTATTGAGTTCAAATCAGTAAGTCTACGGTTTAAAAGACCTGTTTTATGCTAAGAAAATTGTTAAAAGCAATGTTGATTGTTCTGTTGGCTGGTCTTGTCTTCAACGAGAATGCGCCATCCACGACCGGGTGGGGAATTGGTCGTGACATTGTTGAGTATTCAAGATGCCTAGGTTAACTAAGTTCACGAGTCATGAGCAGGTGTTTGTAGAGCCGTCGATCTGGTACGGTTGAGACGTCTAGTAGTACTAAGTATCCTCGAAGGCTGAAGAACCCTTAGGAAAACTTCATCAGTTCTTGAAATTCTTTATCGGTAACACGCGCTCTTTCGTGTCCGTGCCGGGAATAAACTCTGTGTTCTAATCCTCTGTTCGTAGATGGCGAGACCCGCAACTACAGACGAACCCCCCCCCGGACGCCCGACTACGGTACTACCTATGAGTACTAGAGGCTGCGGGCCGCGGTCGTGGTCGCGGTAGGGGCAGGCGCGCGAGGGCAGCACCCATTGCCCACCAAGTTTGCCCCGGCTCAGGATCAGGCACCAGCTTGCATAGACATTCCGCAGCACCTGTTTAGGCCACGGCAAATGGCCCATCTGTGATTCCGGATCCTCCAGGGACCTTGGGTCAGATACTAATCAGGTTGTCCACTGGCTAGCTTCGGCCCAGGTAGATCCCGTCCCCGACTGTTTCACAAAAGGGCTACTTCACTCAACCGGCCTGGGGGTAGGCAGTTCAAACAACACGCGTGATCTTGGGTTAATCTATAGCGTTGTGCGCTATTAACATCCGGAGCGGTGTAGTGATCATGGGTTTAGCAGAACACCCGTGAGCAGCTCCAGCGTCAGGCGTTGGCACCAGTTTCAGGACTTTGTAGTTCCAAGTAATGCCAGACGACGAGGCAAGGCGGGTGCGGTCTTGAGAGGTTTCAGTAGGCTCCAGCCTCCATTTTTTCAAGTGGGTGCTCAGGGTGAGGAAATGGCCACAGGATTTCTGGACAAGTGTCCAGGCGTATGGCTCTCGGACAACAGGGATTTTGGAGACCAGCAGGGTAGCATTCAACCGCATTTCAGTTCACCTGGGGAACTGCTTTCGACATGGTGGGAGTGCGTATGAGGCGCGTAGGCCGGCAGGTGCAGATTGCGCCTTTGTGGCATGGCAGGAAGTTCTACCACTAAGTCGTTTTTGGAGAGAGTGGGTACCGACGTCTCAGGGAGAGAGGGAGCTGCGTGGCAGTTCGAGTGGCTTCGGACCGGGAGACATGACTGTGACCAGTATGAGGCGAGAATTGTTCTAGAGTTGGGCCCGGTCATGCCTCGTGGATAAGTTCCGACCGGGCAGAAGAGAGGGATCAGAGGTTTGTAGATTGGACTTAGACTATCCACCTCGTGTTTCTGATAACATCGAAAGGAGAGGGTGATTTTCTGGGGTATGTTGCTTTGAGGGAATGGCGAAGTGATTATTTGCGTCGGTTGATATTGTAGATGGCTTCGGCCGTCAGGACAGGAGAGGAGAGGGAGGCCAAGGAGTAGCCTCGAGGTGCTGGGTAGCTTCAGTGGTGGCTCCGTGCTAGGGGTCAGTTCCAAGTAAAGCAGGAGGGTCGTTCATTTAGGGCCTCCTCAGTCAGTGTCGCTTCTGAGTATCGGTGGGTCCAGTATCTTCGCCTGAGTCATCAAGGTGGTATCAAGGAGTCAGGCCTGTTACCGTAGGCGCTCTTGTTGGTTTGGGCCTGAGCTGCAGGGTGGTTCATCCACGAGCTCCATCTGTTGCAGTGGAATTTCCGGTGCCCAAGACCGAGTGCGTCGATGCTCAGGTGCATCTGGATGGCGCGGGGATTCCCTTCAGTCCCGATTCCCTCAGTCAGGCCACGGGAGCTTTATGTAAGTTGCGGGGAGGATTGGGGTACTCTCATGTGGAGTGCATATGTTCCTCTAGGCGCCAGTGTGTATGTCAGTCTCAACAGCAGAGGGGTCAGCCCTCGTCTTTTGGCCCATCTTTCTTCAGCACCAGCGCCTTCCGCAGTTCATGGTGTATGAGTAGACATAACTAGGGGTCGCCCTAGAGTGTGGTGTCGGTCTCTGTGATCGGTTTTGTTTGGTTTGCGGTTGTGCTCAGGCACGTACATGCTTTCTTCCTATTATGGAGAGATCGCTATTGCACAGATTTCTGTATCTAATGGTACTCTCTCTTATGTCTTTTCCTCTTAAGTGGTATCTTTCTATCATTCCTCGGTTTCTTATTGTTCTTTCTTATCTCTTTGTGTCTTCATATTTCCCACTATCTGGTAGACTCCAACTGGGTGTCTTTGCTTGTTATATTCTCTTGTTATTTGTTGTCATCCTCTCTTGTCTGGGTTAATCTATATCTTATTTGTTATGTACTCTATTGGTGTAGTCTTGTGTTGTCTGGTGACTATTGGGGGTCATGGAAGACCCGAGTGAACTTGTTGTTGTTAAGGGCGAGCATGGTAGATTTTGATGTTATTCTGGGTATGGACTTGTGTTAATCTCCATTACCAATGTTTATTCTGGACCTGTCATGCCAGGACAAGTTACGTTTGCTATTCCGGGTGTCTTCCGAGGATTTTTGAGTGGCGTGGTATGACTGACTATTGTTTCCCAGCAGGGTGATTTCCTTCCTGAAAGGTCACAGACAAGATGTGTTGGGAAGGTCTGTCTATCATATTTTTGGCTTTTGTGAGAGATGTTGGAGCTGAGACTCCTAGGTTTGAATTCTGTCCCCGTTGTGGGAGGGATTTTCCCAGATGTGTTTCCAGCAGAACCTGCCGGGCAATGCTAACCAGGACAGGGACATTGATTTCGGTATTGATCTGTGCCGGGCAACTCAGCCCATTTCCTATTCCTCAGTATCGCATGGCACCAGCAGAGTTAAAAAAATTAAAGGATCAGCTTTTCAGGAACATCCTAGAGTAAGGGTTTATTCGTCCTAGTGGTGTCACCCGTGGGGTGCATCGGTCTATTTGTGAAAAGAAGAAAGATGGAGCAACAATGAGAATGTGCAATTGATTACAGGAGTTGAGACAAGGTGAAAGTGAGAACAAAGTATCCATGTAACCTCGTATTAGATGATTTGTTTTGACCAACTCCAAGGGGCAATAGGGTATTCTTCTAATGATTGCGACTCTCCGATCAGGCTATCCCAGCTGAAGATAAGGGGTTCGGACTATTATGAAGACTGGCCTTCCAAGATAGATATGGGCACTACGAGTTTTTGGTTAGTCTTTTGGGCTTGACTAATGCCGCCGAGCTCGCGTTCATGCACTTGATGAACAGTGTATTTGGCCATGACATCTGGATTCAATTCGTGATGTTTTTATTTGATGATATAGTTGATCGGTACTCGCGAACCAGGAGGAGCAGGCGCTCACACTTGAGGGTTATTAATGAGATTCAGAGGGAAGGAAGAGCTCTTGAATGCTAATTCTCAAGTTGTGTATGTTCCTGGCTTGGTCTATGCTTTCCGTGGGGCACGTTGTGTCCAGTGATGGCATTCAGGTTTGAATCTCCGACAAAAAAGGTAGAGGCGGTGCCAAGAGTGTTGGCCTAGACCGACTTTCAGCCATAGAGATCCGTAGTTTACCTTGGGTTGGCAGGGTATATTTTGCCAGGT
Organism: Nicotiana attenuata; assembly: GCF_001879085.1. NCBI lineage: Eukaryota > Viridiplantae > Streptophyta > Magnoliopsida > Solanales > Solanaceae > Nicotiana > Nicotiana attenuata. Next base: position 7,188 of record NW_017676733.1, read on the forward strand.
TGTGTCAGGGGTTTTCTTCGATTGCATCGCCCTGACTCGTTGACTCAGAAGGGTGCTTCCTATTTTGTGTGGTCTTGATGAGTGCGAGGAGAGCTTTCAGAAGCTCAAGGGACGGCTTTTGACCACATCCCAGTGTTGGTTATTTGCCATCAGCTTCCAAGGGTTCTTACAACTGTAGTATGATGTACTCGAAGTTTGGGATCGGATGTGTGTTGATGCAGGGAGGTAAAGAGTTATTGGCATATGGCTTCTCGTCAGTTGAACCCATAGAGAAGAAAACTACCCTCTGTAACATGATTTGGAGTTTGGCTGCTAATGTTCAATTGCCTTTGAAGATTTGGAGGCACTAACTCTTGGCGCTGTCTTGTGAGGTGTATACTCGTCATCCGCGCCATATCCATTTGGTTCAACAGAAGGATCTTTTGGGCACGCAGCGGAGTGGCTTGAGTTACTTCAGGACTATTGATATTACATTTTGTATAACCGGGGAAGGCCATGTGGTGGCCCGATGCTTTAGAGCCGGAAGGGGTTAGTATGGTAGTTTTGGCGTACATTCTAGTTGGGAGGCCCTGTTGTGTTGATGTCCCGGGCCTTTTGGCCCCAATCGATGGTAGAGTAGAACATTTCGGAGCCTATCGGGTGTGGTGCGATTGTTTCTCGTCTTTCCTTGTATGACCGGCATGCAGAGAGCTGCCTAAGTGATGATTGATGCGACATTGCTTGTCTAAGGAAGAGCGTTCGCATGATGATGCTAGCGGATGTGAACTATTGATAGTGATGGCAGTGTTGAGGATGCGGGGACGGTTCTAGTGTGCCCATGTGGATGGGCTTCGGGAGTTGATATAAAGGAAGGCCCACGATCGCCGGTATTCATCCATCCGGTGCGCGAAGATGTCAGGACTTGAAACACACTATTAGTGAGGAGGATGAGAGGTATTGTGCGCGTTATGTACTCGATGTCTCAACTGGGTTCAGCAGGTCAAGTATGGAAGCATCAGAGACCGGGTGGTGGTACTTCAACGGGATGGATATTTCCAGAGTGGAAGTGGGAGAGGATTACTATAGATATTTTGTGAAGCGGTTCTCCCTCGGTACGACTCGAGGAGTATGATTCGATTTGGGTGATGTGGATCGGCTTGACCAAGTCCACGGCACTTTTATTCGGGTGTGTACTACTCTATTCTTCAGAGCGGAGCTGCAGAGATTTTCTATCCGGTGAGATTTGTTCCAGTTGCATTTGGGGTTCCCAGTTGTCTGATTATCGTTCGGATAGAGGTACTGCAGTGTGTAACTTCCCATTTTTTGGGAGGACTTTTCAGCGAGAGTTGGGTAACCATAGGTAGAGTTGACACCGCATTTCATCCTCATGACGGACGTGAGTCCGAGGCGTGACCTTCTAGTATATTGGGATGGAATGTTGGCTGCCTGTTGTGTATTGATTGTTGGAGGTTCCTTTGGGCCTATGAGTTCTTTGCCGCTTGCGAGTTTTGTCTTAACTTAACAATCAGCTAGAGTCACAGTAATTCAGATGGCAACCGTATGAGGCCTTATATGGGTAGACGATGTAGATTCTCTCGTCGGTTGGTTGAGCCCGGCGGAGGCTAGACTATTGGGGACAGAGGTTGTCCAGGATGCCTTGAGAAGGTGAAAAGTGGATCCAGGAGAAAGACTATCGTTACCACGTCAGTGCGTCAGAAGAGTTAGTGCGGCCGAAGGTGCGTTGGATGTATCTTTTATGGTGGGCGAGAAGGGTCCTTGTTGATGGTTTTCGCCCATGGAAGAGCGTTATGAAGATTTTGGAAAAAAAGGAGTTGAGCTCGCGGTTCATTGGGCCCTTTTGAGATACTTTAGGAGGATTGGGGAGGTGGCCTATATGCTTGCCTTGCCACCCCAGCTTGTCGGGTTGGTGTATATCCGGTATTTCCATGTGTCTATGCTGCGGAAGTATGTTGGGGACGCGTCCAATGTTTTGGACTTCAACACAGTTCAGTGTGATGATGATTTGACATATGAATGTGGACTAGTGGCTATTTTGGTCGTCACAGTTTCGAAAGTTGAGTTCAAAGGATATAGCTTACAGTGAAGGTGCAGTGGAGAGGTTGCCCGTGGAGGAGGCTTACTTGGGAGACCGGCGGGAGAGTGCGGAGGCAGATATCCTAACTTGTTTGGAGACTCCAGGTATGTTTCTTAACCCGCTCGAGGACGATCGTTTGTTTTTAGTTGGGGAGGATGTGACGACCCGGCCCGTCGTCACGTGAGTACTCCCTGGTTTCCCCACATTATGCTTCTTCATGTTTTCACTATCAATATTCGCGTGTGTTATAATTGATTCGGATTGTTTCGAGTAGCCAATGAGACACTTAGTCTCTTTCAGAGAGGCTTAAGTTAGAAAAAAGTCAACCGGACGTTGACTAATGATTAGAGGGTTCAGTGTGATTGTCACGGTGTTCTCGGTTAGCTTCGGGGGATGATTTGTGACTTAGGAGTGCGATCGGGTAAATTGATTTTGGAGGTCCGGTGTAGAATATAGGCTGAATTGGCGAAGTTAGTATTTTGGCGAATTCAGGTTTGTTAGGTGAGATTTTTGATCCGGAGGTCGGACATAGAATTCCGAGAGTTCAGCAGTAGTTTCCCGTTAGGTGATTTTGGATGTTGTGTGCAAAATTTTAGGTCATTCGAGTTAGGTGTTTGGTCGGGTTTTTTGATCGAATGTGTATTCGAAGTTTTTAAAACTTAGGCTTGAAATCCGATGTGATTTAATGGTTTTTAGCGTTGGTTAGATTGTTTTTGAGGATTGGAACAAGTTTTGAGAATGGTTAGGGTGTTAGGATTGTTGGTGTTTTGGTTGAGGTCCCGGGGGCCTCGGGGTGAATTCGAGTGGTTAAACGAAGTTTTTGGAAGTTGCTTCAGGTCTGAGATTTCTATCATCTGGTATTTTCTCCACTTCTGCGGAATGGCGACGCAGAAGCGAGATTCTTGGCCGATGAAGCGGCGGTGGAAACAGGCGCAGAAGCGATCTTGTGTTTGAAAATTGATGATTCGCGCCATAAGCCGGACCCCTTATTTCGATCAGCGGGTCCGCAGGTGCGAGTGAATAACCGCAGAAGCGGTCTTGGGTAATCCGCAGAAGCGGAGAATATGTCGCAAAGGCGGAAGTGGTAAGTTAAGTGAGAAACCGCATAAGCGGGGAAATGGCCGCAGAAGCGGTCCCGCATATGCGGAAGCGGGACCGCATAAGCGAAAATCGCTGTAGGCAGAAGGGGTTTTATAATATCATTTTCATCCGCGAGGGTTAAGTTATTTCCACCATTTTTATACGAGCTTGAGAGCTATTGGACGGATTTGAAGGAGGATTTCGACTAGGTGTGATTGGAGGTAAGTCCCTTGACCTAAATACATGAAATTATGCTAAATTTATCATGGAAATTGGTGGAAATTCATCAAAAAGGGGGTAAGGCTAGGGCTTGAGAATTTGTAATTTTGAAACGGAATTTGGAGGGTCAAATGGATTCCGATTTTGGTAAAATTGTTATGTATGGACTCGTGGCGAGACGAGGAATCCGGTGATGTGAATTTCGTAATTTTTCGAGAAGTGGGCCCGGGGCTCGAGTTTTGCCAACTTCGTGATTTTTGATATTTTTCGAGTCTTTTCGATTGGGTTATGATCCATTAGCCTATTGTGATGTATTCCTTGTGGTTTTGATCAGATTCGACGTGCGAGGAGGTCGATTCGAGGGGAAAAGGCATAGCGAGCTAGACTTTTGGTCGGCTAGAGGTGAGTAATGATTTTAAATGATGTTCTGAGGGCTTGAGACCCCGGATTTGCACAACTTGGTGCTGTGTTGAGATGAGACACGCGTTCAATGACGAGCACGGGGTCATTTACTATTGGGGGATGTGACTTGGTCCAGCCCGGATAATATTTTACTGCGTGTCAGCTATGACTTGTTGTTTTCACTATGTTTTGGGCTTGTTGCCGACTGTTTGAACTCTTTGTGAGCTGTTATCACTGCTTTCCCTCACTATTTGAAATACTATTTGAACTCAGTCCATGTGATTTACACTGTTTCATGAACTCAGCTATATTTTTACTCAAACTTGGAGTTTTAACTGATATTTGAACTATTGTTGAGCTGGGTATTATTTTTTACTGATGCCCGAGGGGCTTTGACTATTTTTGGACTGATTGAGGCCAAGGGCCTTATGTGTGGGCATGATGATTGAGGTGAGGAGGCTTTCAGGCCTCGAGTGCATTGTGAGCAGGCTTTCAGGCCTCGTATTGATATTGTTCAGGCTTTCAGGCCTTGTTGATAGCGCTTGGGCTGTAGGAGCCCCTCCGGAGTCTGCACACCCACAGTGAGCGCGGGTACCCATCTAGAGTGATTAAATATTGAACAGTGGTAACAATGACACTGTTATACGCGTTTGGTCAGGTAATAATGACTGACCAGTCAGGTAACAATGACTGACCAGTGGTAACAATGGCACTGTAATACGCGTTTGGTCAGGTAACAATGGCTGACCGGTCAGGTAACAATGGCTGACTTACTGGTTGAGTATGATTGATTTTTACTGTTTTCAAAAAGATCTTCTTACTATATTTCACTGGTTTCTACTGTTTATCTGATGTTGCTGCTTGAGATAGCATTATTTGTGCCCTTGTGGGATTTTATGTTCTTAGTCGTTATTTATTTTTATTACTCACTGGGTCGGAGTACTCACATTACTTCTTGCACCATGTGTGCAGAGACAGGCACAACTGAGTTCGTACCTGAGCGCTGATTTCCTTCCAGACCAGGCGGACTAGGAGAGACGAGGTAGCTGTCGACGTCCACAGCCCCGTTTCTCCCTTATCTTCTGCATATTTTATTCATCTTCAGACTATGTTTCCAGACTTGTAGTATTTTCATCAACTCTGTAGTAGCTCGTGACTTGTGACACCCCGATCATCGGGCTGAGTTTGGGATGGTTTTTCCCCGTTATGTTACGTTTATTTCCGCACTTATGATTAATCAGTATCTACGGTTTAAACCTGTTTATGCTAAGAAATTGTTAAAAGCAGTGTTGATTGTTCTGTTGGCTGGTCTTGTCTTCACGAGAGGCGCCATCACGACCGGGTGGGAACTGGGTCGTGACAAATATCGGGATAAAAGATAATGAATTAGAAATGGAAGATGAGATACCACTTACACCTAGTAGTGTTGGAGCTGGTAGCAGGGATGGTGGTCGTGGTGCTAGTAGTAGATCACCTGTGGCCCCGACTACTAATCGGAGAAAAAGAAGTAAGGTTTGGAATTTTTTGATGAAATAGACGGTACTAATAGAGTTAAATGCAAACTTTGTAATGATACTTTTAAATATAAGACTGGAGGACAATTAGGGGGGACTGGGACACTTAGTAGACATATGAGAATTAAGCATCCATCCTATAGAATGGGCTCTGATGGAGATGAAAATCAAGCAACTCTAAACCCTACTACTGTAGGACTTATGAAATATAATAAAATGAAGGATCGTGAGGAGTTAGCGAAAATGATTGTTTTGGGTTGTCTACCTTTTTTTTGCTTCTTCATCATATCTTATTATGTATATTCAAAGAATTTATAATTTTTTATTTAAAGGTATCCCTAGAGTACTTGTAGATCTGATATCTTTAGACTTCATGGACAATATCAAACATACATACGTTATTTGTTTAGCCACCTTCCTTGTAGAGTTTCTCTAACTTCTGATATTGGTTATGTTGTTAATGAAAATGATTATTTGACAATTACATTTCATTGGATAGATGATAATTATTGTATGCAAAAACGTATAATCGCTTTTAAATATGATGAAGATCAGAGTCATACTGTTGTGTTTATAAGTACTACTATTTGTGAAGTTGTTGGATTTTATAATCTCAAGCAAAAAGTATTGTGTATGTCTTTTGATAATGCTTCTAACAATAATGCCGCAATTTCAATATTAAAACTGCATTTGCAACCATCACTTGCCGAAATTTTTCATGTTACGTGTGCATGTCATGTTTATAATTAATTGTTAAAAGTGGCCTTGATTTATTTTCAACTGAGATTACTCATGTTAGAAGAGCAGTTGGTGTTATTCAAGGAAATAATAGATAATCTAGAATTAGGGAATTTAAGAATAAGTGTACCGAGTATAACCTTAAACCCAGATTCATGCCAGACGAAATTGTTACTAGATGGAATTATACATATATATTTTTAAAATGTTTGCTACAAATATAGATTCCCAATAACTGAAGTTGCTAATGCGCATTGTACTAATCCAAACCGTATGTTAACAACTACTACTTGGGAGGTCATTAATGATGTTGTTAAATTTTTACATAAATTTTAGGCAGAATGGCCTAACTGGCACCTATACTTGTGCCATTTTGTCATGCCGGTCCCCCTACTTCACTTTTTTCATCCAGACACTTTAACTTGTTCAAAATTAATATTTTAAACCCCTCCGACCGTTGACCGAGCATATGTGACAACTTGATGACTGAGTTGTACAAAATGTGTATACTTCACGCGTATAAGGAGCGTGCATGTAAGAATTTATATTAAAAACTGATTAATAAAAATGAAGAAGACAAAAGAAATAAAAAACAAAAACATAGTAGTATGTTTCTTTCTAGTTTTCACCGAGACCCACCCTTTCCCCTGTTCTTTTTGTCTTTATCCCCTGCATTTCTCGTTCTTCCTCAGACCTAGTCCCAATTCTTTTTCTCTCCCTCCCCCCTCCCATTCTCGTTTTTCCCCATCCCTTGCCCCATTTCTTTTTCTTTTTCTTTGTTTCCCCTTCCTGTTCTTCCCCACCCCTGCTCCTTTTCTTCTTTTCTTCTTTTTAAATTTATAGATCTAATTTTTCTTTGTATGGTCTAGTTAATTATCTGTTTGCCATTATTTGTTTGCTTTGTGAATATTTGTTTTTAGTAAAAAATAGTGTAATTTAAGTGATAGAAACTTTTAATTTTTATTACTCTTGTATGGTTGTTGTTATATAGGGACCCTTTTCTGGAAAGCAAACTCTTAACAGGGGAAGGAACGGGATTTAAAGCTAGTGAAATCGTGAATGAGTGAAGGAATGAAGATAGGGCGAAAATGGCGAGAAGAATAACGGAATTGGGTTGCTACTATGGTTGGCCAACTGTATTTTAGAGAGAAAAGAACATGGTGGAGATAAGGTATTCAGGTAGAGGTGGGATAAGGGTTCTTATGGAGGAATTGAGAATGGGAGAGTACTGTTCATGGTGTTATCTGGTGGCTAGATTCAGACAGTACAATAAGGAGAGGATGATGGTGGAGAAGAAAGAAAAATAAAGAAAAGGTTTAACAAAAAGAGGGAGGAAAGATAAAAAGTTTTTTTTTCATGTAATTTTTTTTTAAAAATGCTGAAGTGGCATATCTTTATCTGACGTGGACTCTAGCACCATGCAATTGAGAGACACGCGGCGTCAGAATGGTTTAAAATATTGAGTTTGAATAAGTGCAAGTGCCTGGATGAAACTTTATTATATATAGGGACCGGGATGACTAATGAGAACAAGTACAAGTATCTATTAGGCTATTCTGCCTAAATTTTATACAACTATTGTTGAGTTTTCTGGAGCATATTATCCTACTGTTACTATGGCTTTAGTACATATAGCTGAAATTTCTTTTCTACTCTTTGAATTTAAGAAGAAAGAAAAATATAAGGATGTTGTTGAACAAATGCAAGCAAAATTCAAAAAAATATTTCTTTCCAATTCCTCCGATTTACTTAATTGGTGCTATTTTAAATCCTTCTATTAAGATGTCTGATTGTCACCAATTAATGAATGCTTTATATACTTATATGGAGATTGGACCAACTGAAACCCCAGATATATATGCTTGTATGAACAAGCTAAATGATTCTTTATAACAATTATATAATTATTATGCAAATGTAATTGATGATGCTGCTCTTAATGTAGGCAATGTTAATCCCACTATGCACTGTACCACTTCTGCTATTGTGGATGATGATGAAGGCCTTGATAGTTTTAATATTTTTTCTACATTTTCTAACACTCAAACCAGTAGCAGGAACATTGATGAACTTCAATTCTACTTGCAGAAGAAAAAAAAGCCTCACATAAAGGAATTGTCACCGTTGGGATGGTGGCATGATAATGGAAAGCAATTTCCTGTTCTTTCCGCTATGGCTCGGGACGAGCTGAATGTGCCAATTTCAATGGTTGCATCAGAAAGTGCATTTAGCCAAGCAAGACAACAACTTGGAGACACCCGTCCTCATTGGGAAGCAATGCTTTGGAAGTTTTAGTATGTTTCAGAGATTGGATTAGATCGGAACGAAGAAATCAAGGACGTGAAGATGTTGATAGCCCAGAAGACGAGGAACTTGGAGATATATTAACACATGGTAATCCATCCGAATTTAACACTCCAGAAGAAGGCCACTCAGTTCATATTGATTATGACGAACTTACTAAGGCAATGCAAAACCTTTGAATTTACTCTTTTTTTGGTTAATTTACTTGTTGTTAAATGTAAACCTTTCAATTTGTAAGTTTGAATTTTGAAATAAACGTAGCACTTGCAATTTGTAAGTGCAATTTTTCCCCATCTTCATTGTATTCTTTATATTGTTACTTTATATTAATAAAACTTACAATAGTTATACGAAATACAAAAAAAAAATTACACTAACCCGGCCCGGTCCCTTGTACCCGTAACCGTTACGGTTCATTTTTTACTCGGATGAACCCGAACCCGTTAAACCCGGTAAGCCCAACCCGTAACCGTCCCGGACCCCAACCCGTACGGTTACTAATTTTTCCTACCCAGCCCGGTCCGGTCCGGCCCACCCGTTAGACACCCTTATGGGGAACCAGTCGATGTTAGTTCGCACATTGCTTTGGATGCGGATTTAGGCGCAGACCCCAGAGGAAGTGTACGCAGGGAAGCCCGATTTGGTGGCCAAGGAACACAGGGTATAGGAGACGGGGGAGTCAGCCTCCAAGTAATATTCGAGATGCTACAAGCTTAACAGGTTGCTATCGCTCATCTTCAAAGTCGGCACAAAACTCCAAGTGTAGTCGAACCAGAAAACACTCGACGTACTGAGCCAATATGGGAAAAGATCAAACGGTAATGGCTCGGGGACTGACCCCACAATTATGAGGATGCTCGAGGAACTCACCAAGAGAATCGAGTCCGGGGAGAAGAAGATTTAGGATAATGACAAAAAAGTGGAGACTTATAACTCCCGTATTGATCAAGTACCGGGGCCACCTCCGGTCTTGAAAGGTTTGGATGCCAAAAAGTTCATACAAAAGCCATTCCCACCGAGTGCGGCTCCCAAGCCCATTCCTAAAAAGTTTTGCATGCCCGATATACCTAAATACAATGGGACAACCGACCCTAATGAACATATTACCTCATACACTTGCGGGATTAAAGGAAATGACTTGAATGATGATGAGATCGAATCGGTATTGTTGAAAAAATTTAGGGAAACTTTGTCGAAAGGAGCCATGATCTGGTATCACAACTTGCCCCCGAACTCTATCAATTCGTTTTCTATGTTAGCAGACGCCTTCGTGAAAGCACATGTCGGGGCCATAAAGGTGGCGACAAGGAAATCAGACGTTTTTAAGATAAGACAGAGGAACGATGATATGTTAAGGGAGTTCGTGTCCCGGTTTCAAATGGAGCGAATGGAATTAACACCAGTCTCGGATGACTAGGCAGTACAAGCTTTTATTCAGGGTTTGAACGAGCGGAGTTCGATCGCGCCACGACAATTAAAGCAGAATCTGATCGAGTACCCAGCTGTGATGTGGTCAGACGTACATAATCGTTACCAATCGAAGATAAGGATCGAGGACGACCAGTTGGGAGCCCCCTCGGGTTCGGTTCATCTGAATAGATTGGTAACTAAGCCCCCGAGGGATACGGACAGGGAATCAAGATCAAACAAGGAATGGTGTCAGCCATATGTCGATTGGAGAAACAACGGTTCGGGGCGTAACGCTCCTCGGAATGATCGAAGAAATGATTGAGGTCAAAACTCTCGGGGACTCATGCCGACCCCGCGGAAGCACCTCGATTGTCGGAGTATAATTTCGGTGTAGATGCATTAGGAATCGTGTCAGCTATTGGAAGAATCAAAGACACCAAGTGGCCCAAGCCTATACAAACCGATCCTTCTCAAAGGAATCCAAACTTGATGTGTAAGTATCATGGCACACACGGCCATAGAACCGAAGACTGCAGGCAACTGAGGGAGGAGGTAGCTCGGTTGTTCAACGTGGGCCATCTTCGAGAATTTCTCAGTGATCGAGCTAAGAACCACTTCAGGGAAAGAGATGCAAACAGAAAAAATGAGCGGGAAGAACCGCAACACGTAATTCATATTGTCGTTGGCAGTGTCGATGTTCCACAAGGGCCTATTGATCACGCCAAACTATGCCCTATAAAAAGACACGCGGACGTTGCAAATATAGTCTGGGTATTTAGGCCCAGAGTCGAACCCACAGGGAATTAACCTATCAATTACTTTCTTTGGATGTACTCAATTCTATGGAATCAACTTCCCCAAACTTTATAAATCACAGTTGATGGTATCACTAATAGCTAAAACTGAAAGTAAATAGACAGTTGAAAACTAAAAATGCTTGATGTGTAAACAATTGGAATAAGATCTAAGGTAATGGTTTCCCCCGTTGTTGATTTCCTTGGTTGTATATGTCTTATAATTGTGCCTTAGTTATCTCTATCAATCATGAACTCTCCAGCTACCATAATTCTTTCTCAAGCAATTATGATAATTTACTAGACGCACTCTCTCAAGCTACGCTAGCTAGATTCTCAATACAGTTCACTTAGATTGCACCCGAGGTATCGTTATCTCTAAACCAACCTCTAAACCCTCGGTTATGACTCTCGTCTATACTCCGGGAGTGATGTTGTTCAAACAGCTACCTAAATATGCACACTCTCTCTCAAGCAGATACATACTAAATAGGGACGGATAATTGAGGGCCCTTTCAATTAACCACAATCAAAACATAAATGAACAAATAGAGATTAAAACCAATTCACAACTATATTAATATAACAACCAAGTCATCCCCAACGGGTTTCACCAAAACCCTAGATTAAGGGATTTAGCTACTCATAACAACGGAATATAAAACTAATAGAATATTCATAATGGAAGAATTGCAAGAAAAATAGAAGAGAATAAGAACTATGATGTTTTGGGTGATCTCTCACACTTGTTCTTCTTCCAAAAGTAATCTCAAACTCAGACTAAACTATTTTTGGGCGAGTTCCTATAGCTTATAAGGGTTTTACAAAAGTTTCCCCGAATTGACACTTTGGCCCTTAAATTTCTGGATCGTGAACAGTACACCACGGTCGCGGCGTGGACCGCGGTCGACCGCGGTGAACACTGTCTCATTTATTTTCTTTGCTTTGTCTCCGCTGTCTGCTCCGTTGTCCACCGCGGTCGCGGTGGACTTGTGCCCAGTCATTTTTTCTTTTGCTTTTTGTGTTCGGTTACTTCTCAAGCGGGTGTTTTCTTCACATTATTGCCTCCAAATGCTTCATATTACTTCCTCACATATGCTATTCCCTGCGAAACCAAATAACACTATTTAAAGCATTTTGTTGGCAATTTAACTTATAAAACAACAACAAATCATAAGCAATTAAGGTGTAAATATCAACTATATAGCCTACCATCAACACCGCACACTTAGATTATTGCTAGTCCTCGAGCAATTCACCACACTCCATCAAAATTCATTCCCTAAGATTTTCCCTCAACGACTCACACCATGAACATTTTACGAAAGTTACACTTAGTAGTGAGCAAACTTTACCTCAAGAATCAAATCTTTCATACCCTGTAACATTTGGACTTACTCAAACCACTCTACACAAGACTCAAGACATACCTTTCCTTTGTGAATCACATGCCCTCACAATACACAAGAGAGTAGTTCCATATATAATGATAGTGATAACAATTAGGAACTAAAATAGACAGAATTCGATCACTCTCAAAAAGAACATTCACATGCCACAAAGATGCACCATAGGCTTGCCCGTAGTGTAGTACTCGACTAATCGAGCCCCACCCAGTTTAAGTCAATAGGACTTTATTTGGTTGTAATGTAGGCTATGGGAAGGGTATGATACATTTAGATATAAGAGTGACTACACCTCCCTAAGCACTTTAATACATACAATTTAACATTCAAACTCCATACTTCTGTCAAACCAAAATTCCACCTTCACATCAATGTAAGTTACCCCATTCTTCTTTAAGCACACTTACGTCAAGAGCCACCACTTATCAAGGAAATATTATATATATAATTTTTTTTTTCTTTCAATTCAAGTGGCTCTTCCTTTTTCAAAACAGTGCACCCTTCTCCTTATTCAATTAACTCCAATCAAAAGCCAAACCAACCATCCCACACTTTAACTTTTACAAAGTTCATACAATTCAAGTGCTCATGAGAGGTGAAAAGGTTCAAATAGATGGTTAATTCAAACAAATGGATAAGGCTTGTAATGTGGCTGCCAAAGAAAAAGGCTTATAGGCTTAAAGGGGTTAACTACGATACATAACAATTAGGTGGGTAGAATATACATATCTGGCTCAACAAATAAATGCCTACATCACTTCTAAAACTGAATGAAGCTACTATTTCGCTTTGCAAACACACAGGCAAAGTTCTAGGCATCAATTGTACAACATGGAATACAGTAACATTCACACACACATGGCACGTGACTCACTCCGGATTAGTTTATCAAGACATCCTCTTTTGAGTGTTCAAGTTAGGTACAAACATACACTTTTTAAGGCACTTAAATAAGATTCAACTCTTGAAGCTAAGCGCTACACTCTAGCGTCTATCTTGTTCAGGTGTAAAAACGCTAAGGGTTTTTCTTCTTCGATTTTAAGCTCGTCGCCCATTAATCCTATCCTACAACAAAACAAAAATCTACCTATACCCGGTTCAAGCTAAACCCTTGGAAAAGAACCGTGGCCCAAAGAAAAACCAAGGGGGAGTTACTACACTACCTAAAAATAAAAATAAAAATCTTTTTAGTATTTTCTCTAGACTAACTTCCCTCAAGAAAAGGATCCGTCATCAGGAAGAGTCTGTATATTCCATTTTTTTTATTTTTTTTATTTTTTTCTCGACTTAGTCCCTCAAGAACCCCGTCGAAAGAGATCCGTCGTCGGGACAAGTCACTTACTATTTCTACTTATCTAATGAACTACTATTCCACATCGAAACAATCAAAGCAAACAGTTAATTGTTACAATTACAACATACAATGAAGTATCCCCCACCCCACACTTGAAATAAAGACATGTCCCCATAGCTTCAAAATGTAAAGAACAGTGAGGTAAAGGAACTTCCCTGAGGCTCACTCTTGGTCCGAAACTGTGTCTGGGTTCACGTTGCACGCAC
>NW_017676733.1:20703-39989 GCF_001879085.1 Nicotiana attenuata
ATGTGTACCTGTTTTGTGCCCATCTCATCAATCTTCTTTGTCAATATGCTCATCTGGGTCATGAGTGTGGCCATATTCTCAGCATGTGAATTGTTTGGGTCAAGAGGAACTGAGTGCACTATGGGTGCCAGTGTTGTAGCTCTAGTCATCCACCCCGAATTTTGTGACATCTTGTCAAGAAGGATTTTGCACTCGGTGAATGTCTTACTCAATAATGCACCTCCAGCTGAAGCATCCACATTTGCTTTTAAATTATCAGCTAGCCCCATGTAAAATCTCTGGCCAAGCATCTGGTCTGGAATGCCATGGTGAGGACACTTCACTAGCATCCCTTTAAATCTTTCCCAAGTTTCTTGCAAGGACTCAGTCGATTGCTGCTTAAACTGTAATATTTCATCAATCTGTCTTGCAGTCTTGTTTGGCGGATAGAACTTGTTCAGGAACTGCTTGACTAATTCCTCCCAGGTGGCAATGGAATTGATAGGGAGCGAATTTAACCAAGTCTGAGCTTCCTCGGTCACAGAGAATGGGAACAGTAGCAGCTTGATAGCTTCCGGGGTCACATTTGGCTGCCTTTGGGTCACACAAATTCACAAAAAAAAAATTCAGGTGCTGCTGAGGGTCTTCAATGTGTGACCCGGAGAACAATCCTTTATTCTGCAGTAGATGCAGCATGTTATTGGTTATCTGGAAGGTCTCCGCTAGAATTGCAGGCACAACTATGGCAGTAGCCAAGTTATCAGCTGTGGGTTGTGCCCTGTCATAAAGTGCAGCTTCGGGCACAAGAGGTGCCACTACTCTTACATTGGGATTTGCTGGTGGATCCCCAACGTTTCCATTGACGTTGTCTACGTCACCCATGTCAAATTCGAGTTGGTGTGATTGTTGGGATTGTTGAAGTCTCTTGTTGGCACGGTTCAATGCCCTGAATGTTTTCTCGGGGTCTGAGAGTCCTTCTAGCAGTTCTCCAGTCCTCGAAGAACTTCTAGGCATACACCTGATTTCCACAAGAGTTCAAACGTTAGAATTTCAATGGAAAGATTGGGTATGGTGAAAACTGACTACACTTAGAATTTTTGTACTTCTTTCAATTGTAATTGATAATACCGTTAAATCCCCGGCAACGGCGCCAAAATTTGATCACGCCAAACTATGCCCTATAAAAAGACACGCGGACGTTGCAAATATAGGCTGGGTATTTAGGCCCAGAGTCGAACCCACAGGGAATTAACCTATCAATTACTTTCTTTGGATGTACTCAATTCTATGGAATCAACTTCCCCAAACTTTATAAATCACAGTTGATGGTATCACTAATAGCTAAAACTGAAAGTAAATAGACAACTGAAAATTAAAAATGCTTGATGTGTAAACAATTGGAATAAGATCTAAGGTAATGGTTTCCCCCGTTGTTGATTTCCTTGGTTGTATATGTCTTATAACTGTGCCTTAGTTATCTCTATAAATCATGAACTCTCCAGCTACCATAATTCTTTCTCAAGCAATTATGATAATTTACTAGACGCACTCTCTCAAGCTACGCTAGCTAGATTCTCAATACAGTTCACTTAGATTGCACCCGAGGTATCGTTATCTCTAAACCAACCTCTAAACCCTCGGTTATGACTCTCGTCTATACTCCGGGAGTGATGTTGTTCAAACAGCTACCTAAATATGCACTCTCTCTCAAGCAGATACATACTAAATAGGGACGGATAATTGAGGGCCCTTTCAATTAACCACAATCAAAACATAGATGAACAAATAGAGATTAAAACCAATTCACAACTATATTAATATAACAACCAAGTCATCCCCAACGGGTTTCACCAAAACCCTAGATTAAGGGATTTAGCTATTCATAACAACGGGAGATAAAACTAATAGAATATTCACAATGGAAGAATTGCAAGAAAAATAGAAGATAATAAGAACTATGATGTTTTGGGTGATCTCTCACACTTGTTCTTCTTCCAAAAGTAATCTCAAACTCAGACTAAACTATTTTTGGGCGAGTTCCTATAGCTTATAAGGGTTTTACAAAAGTTTCCCCGAATTGACACTTTGGCCCTTAAATTTCTGAATCGTGAACAGTACACCGCGGTCGCGGCGTGGACCGCGGTCGACCGCGGTGAACACTGTCTCATTTATTTTCTTCGCTTTGTCTCCGCTGTCTGCTCTGCTGTCCACCGCGGTCGCGGTGGACTTGTGCCCAGTCATTTTTTCTTTTGCTTTTTGTGTTTGGTTACTTCTCGAGCGGGTGTTTTCTTCACATTATTGCCTCCAAATGCTTCATATTTCTTCCTCACATATGCTATTCCCAGCGAAACCAAATAACACTATTTAAAGCATTTTGTTGGCAATTTAACTTATAAAACAACAACAAATTATAAGCAATTAAGGTGTAAATATCAACTATATAGCCTATATCACCTATATTCAAACGCACCAAGGTGTCAATCACCATAGAAAAACGGACTCGGAGCTACGTGCCCGAGGGCGTCTTATCATTCAATGACGATGAAGCGGAAGGCATATCTCAGCCGCACAATGACGCCCTGGTAATTTCTATTTTGTTAAATAAAATTCAAGTTAAACGTGTTCTAGTGGATCCAGGTAGCTTAGCAAACATAATCAGATCGAGGGTCGTAGAGCAGCTCGGCCTACAGGACCAAATTGTACCTGCATCTCGAGTCCTAAATGGCTTCAACATGGCAAGCGAAACAACAAAGAGGGAGATAATCTTACCAGTGAATGTGGCCGGGACCATCCAAGATACAAAATTCCATGTCATCGAAGACGACATAAGATATAATGCACTTCTCGGGAGGCCATGGATCCACAACATGAGGGCGGTACCTTCAACCCTTCATCAGATGATGAAATTCCCAACAGTGGATGGTGTGAAAACGGTCTACGGAGAACAACACGCTACAAAGGAAATATTTGCAGTCGAGGAGGTGATACCAGTACCAGCGCCTTCGACCTCGGAAAAGTCAAGCACCAAAGATAAGCAGACAGCAAAATAGCAATCACCGCCCCCAGCCTCGAGCGAATTGGAGTAGCAGGTAACCGAAGAAGAAGAAAAGGATCTCCTTACTCCTCGAACTTTTGTTGTTACCGAAGAGATCGATGCAACCAAGTCAATGGTCGAGGAACTGGAACTGGTCTTATTGATCGAGTACATGCCCGAGAAAAAGGTATATCTGGGTACGGGTTTAACCCCCAAACTCAGGAAAAAACTCGTTCAATTTCTTATTGATAATATGGGTTATTTTTCTTGGTCCCATCTAGACATGACAGGGATCCCACCGGAAATAACAACACACCGGCTAAGCCTTGACCCCAGGTTCAAACCGGTAAAGCAAAAAAGGAGGCCCAACTCCGAGGTGTAGCATGCATTCATAAAGGATGAGGTAACCAAACTTCTTAAAATAGGGTCTATTCGGGAGGTAAAATACCCCGAATGGTTAGCCAACGTAGTTGTAGTTCCTAAAAAGGGAAACAAACTTAGAGTGCGTAGATTATAAGGATTTAAACAAAGCATGCCCAAAAGACTCTTTTCCATTGCCTAACATCGATCGCATGATCGATGCCACGACCGGCCACGAGATTCTAACCTTTCTCTACGCCTACTTCGGGTACAATCAAATTAAGATGAACCCAGAGGACCAGGAAAAGACCTCATTTATCACTAAGTTTGGAACATACTGCTACAATGTAATGCCCTTCGGGCTAAAAAATCCTGGAGCAACATACCAACGCTTAGTTAACAGAATGTTCGAGGAACAGATAGGTAAATCAATGGAAGTTTACATTGACGATATGTTGGTTAAGTCCCTGCACGCAGAGGACCATTTAACTCACTTGCAGGAAACATTCAAAATCCTGAGAAAGTACAACATGAAGCTTAACCTAGAGAAATGTGCCTTCGGGGTCGGATCGGTCAAGTTCCTCGAATTCATGGTATCAAATCAAGGGATCGAAATCAACCCCGACAAGATCAAGGCCATCGAGGATATCACTATCGTAGATAGTGTGAAAGCCGTACAAAGGTTAACAGGACGAATAGCCGCCCTGGGCCGATTTATTTCGAGGTCATCGGATCGAAGCCACAGACTCTTTTCCTTGCTCAAAAAGAAAAAGGATTTCGCATGGACCCCAGAATGCCAGCAAGCATTGGAGGATTTAAAGAGATATTTATCGAGCCCACCTCTGCTTCACACTCCGAAGGTAGAGGAAAAGCTTTACTTATATTTGGCAGTATCCGAGATAGCGATAAGTGGGGTATTGGTTCGAGAAGAGCAAGGTACGCAATTCCCTATTTATTACGTAAGTCGAACTCTAGGGGATGCCGAAACTAGGTATCCACACTTGGAAAAATTGGCACTTGAATCAATAAGCGCATCTAGAAAGTTAAAGTCATATTTTCAATGTCATCCCATATGTGTTGACCACTTACCCCCTTCGAAATGTTTAGCATAAGCCCGAACTGTCGGGCCGGTTGGCCAAATGGGCCGTCGAACTTGGCGGGTATGATATCGAGTATCAACCCCAAACAGCCATCAAGTCTCAAATCCTAGCTGACTTCGTGGCCGATTTTATGCCGACCCTCGTACCCGAAGTGGAGAAAGAACTTTTGCTAAAATCGGGTACATCGTCGGGGGTATGGACCCTTTTCACGGACGGTGCCTCGAATGTGAAAGGGTCCGGGCTTGGCATTGTTTTGAAGCCACCAACAGGTAGTACTACAAGACAATCTATCAAAACTTCTAGGTTGACTAATAATGAGGTCGAGTATGAGGCCATGATTGCAGGTCTCGAGCTAGCTAAGAGCCTGGGGGCAGAAGTCATTGAAGCCAAGTGTGATTCTCAGTTGGTAGTGAACCAAGTAAACAAAAGTTTCAAAGTTCGAGAGGATAGGATGCAAAGATACTTGGATAAGCTACAGGTAACCCTACACCGCTTCAAGAAGTGGACCCTAGATCATGTGCCTCGAGAAAAAAACAGTGAGGCCGATGCACATACCAACTTGGGGTCATCAGTAGAAGAAGAGGATATTATTCCGGGGACTGTCGTCCAATCATCAAGATTTGTGGTAGAAGAGGGTCATGCCGAAATAAATTCTACGAGTTTGAATTGGGATTGGAGGAACAAGTATATCGACTATTTGAAAAATGGAAAGCTCCCATCGGATCATAAAGAGTCAAGCGTTCTACGAACCAAGGCTGCTAGGTTCACATTGGATGAAGCCGGAACATTGTACAGAAGGACTTTCAATGGACCATTTGCAGTATGTTTAGGGTCGGGGGATACCGATTATGTTCTACGAGAAATCCACGAAGGCACCTGTGGGAATCACTCCGGCGCCGAGTCTTTGATTCGCAAAATTATTAGAGAAGGGTATTACTGGGATAGCATGGAAAAGACACTAAGGAGTTTGTTAAAAAGTGTGACAAATTTCAAAGGTTCGCACCAATGATTCATCAGCCCGGAGAGAAACTACACTCAGTCATGTCCCCGTGGCCTTTCATGAAATGGGAAATGGACATAGTCGGCCCTCTACCAATGGCCCCAGGTAAAGCTAAATTCATTTTGTTTATGGCTGATTATTTTTCTAAATAGGTGGAAGCACAGGCCTTCGAGAAGGTCAGAGAAAAAGAAGCTATTGACTTCATCTAGGACCACATCATATGTCGTTTCAGGATACCTGTCGAGATTGTGTGTGACAATGGAAAGCAATTCGTCGGCAACAAGGTAACGGAGTTCCTCGAAGCGCACAAAATAAAGAGGATCTTATCAACACCGTACCACCCAACCGGGAATTGACAGGCCGAGTCAACAAACAAAACTATCATTCAAAACCTAAAGAAGAGGTTGGACGATGCAAAAGGAAAATGGAGAGAAGTTCTACCCGAGGTCCTTTGGGCATGACATCGAAGTCCAGCACCGGGGCTACTCCGTTCTCTTTAGTATATGGCTCCGAGGCCTTAATCTCGGTCGAGGTCGGAGAACCCAGCGCCAGGTTTCGGCATGCATCACGAGGCTATGAATACTAGCCTCGAGCTATCAGATGAAAAACGAGAAGATGCACTTGTTCGGATGGCAGCACAGAAACTAAGAATAAAGAGATATTATAATAGAAGGACTAACCTTCGACACTTCGGAATCGAGGACTTAGTTCTACGGAAGGTCACCCTCAATACTCGAGACCTGAATGAAGGGAAACTAGGCCCGAATTGGGAAGGACCGTACCGAGTCATCGGAGTTGTCGGTAAAGGATCTTACAAACTTGGCACGATGGGAGGCGAACAACTGTCGAACAATCGGAATGTATCACTACTCAAATGATACTACTGCTAAGGTATGACTTTCTCCTTTTGTCCGTTTGAATTTAAAACTAACTCGTTGCAGGTGTTCGATCGAAGACATCGAGGGTACCTTTTTACACGAAGACCTTAGGTTTTAAAGCACACGTTGCACTCTTTTTCCCTTAGATCGGATTTTGTCCCGAATGGGTTTTACCGGCGAGGTTTTTAATGAGGCAACAACTATGTGCTACCTAAGGAGAATTCAACAACATCCAAGGCTTCTTTTCAATCAACCTCGAATACTGGGGGGCATCACCTTCGGAGATTATATTTTCGAGGAAAATACTTCACACCAAAGGGGGCCTCGATAGGAAAACTTTGTAATGGGCCAAACGGTCAGATGAACCATGTCCGTATAGAATAATCGAGCCCCGACGGCAAAACATGTATGCATGTACTAATTATTCAAAGAAGCATTCTTTCTATACCAAAACACTTTGTGTCGCAAAGAAATTCGCTACTATACGAACATCATACTTGTGATTTTGCGAGAAATGGCTCAAGGTCCAAAGCACGAATATACCTCGAATACTCGGGGACTATCATTGACACTCAACATATTCGAGTCATCTAAACTCGAATTCATAAGACCTCAAAGAGGCATCCCTTCGACATAAAGGCCAAGGCCATCATACTCGGGGACTAACCTTTCGAACAAGTTCAAAAGGTTATTGGTAAACAAGTCCAAGAGACATACCCGAAGGCTACGGCCATATTAAAGGCTACGGCCACATTAAAGACTACGTTTATATGAAAAAGGCTACGGCTGAAATAATGCGGCTCGGAGATGTTCGACTTCCGCCATAAGTTAAAGGCCTTCAAATACTTTAAAAAACCGGGTAAATTAGGCTACCCTCGGCAAAAGCAAATAAAAATGGGCTTCGATAAAATCAGCCCTCGAATAATTTAAAGGCTTCAATAACTTCAGCCTTTCGAAAAACCTCAAGGGTATTCAATTACAAATGAAGTTCCGTTCGATTGAACCTTCGAAAACCTCAAAGAGTATTCAATTGCAAATGAAGTTTCGATCAATCAAACCTTCGAAAAATCCAACGGGTACAAAAAAAACATGCTAAGGCATATAGAAATTTTCACTAATTCTTTTAGCCGAAAAGAGGGAAAAAATATACCCTTTAGAGGCCGAATTGGCCCAACTTAAAGAGCCTAAGGGCCGACCTAAAAGAGCCTAATGGCCAATATAAAAGAGTCTAAGGGCCGAAGCATGCGGAGTCCGAGACCTTGCTCTCACTCAACTCGGATTCAAGAGTCCCATCATCCCGAGCTCGCATCAAATCGACTTAATCACAGCTCAAGGATTAACAAAAACCCTTAAGAGGTATTCTATTATAATTTCAAAAATCGCCCATTAATCACTAAAAACCTAAGGGTTTGTTATATTATAAGTCCGAGCCAGTGCTCACTTAATTATTAGAGTTATAACATCAAAAAATTTCACAAATGCAGATGAAGCAGAATTAAATACGAATCAGAGATAAAGTGAAGAAAGGGAATCCCTTGTATTCATAAAGAGCATTTACAACACCCACAAGGGGCCTTATACAAAAACAAGACAAAAGAACCTAATCTTCTTTGGGAGCCGTATCCTCCGGAGCTGCATCCTCAGGAGCCATATTTTTAAGAGTCGTGTCTTCGGGAACCTCCTCCTCGAGGACTTCATCCTCATCTCCTCTGCTCTCAAAGCCACTAGCGGAGTCCTCATCATCAGAGAGTAAAGCGGCAGCCTCGTCCTCCAAATTTTTTGCTTTTTAAATGTCAGCTGAGAGGTCGAAGCCACGAGTATGCACCTCCTCGAGAGTTTCTCTTCGGGATTGTCGCCTGGCGTGGTCGAGAGCACATGATAATTTAACTCCAGCCGCAATGGAGATCTCCTGTGCCCGAATGTTAGCAGCTTCGGCGTCAGCTCGGTATGAGGACACAAATGCTTCTGCCTCAGATTTGGCCTTCGCAAGCTTAGCGGTTGATTTAGCTTCGAGCTCCTCGATCTTGCGGCTCCAGGCCAAGCTTTTCTCCTTTGCACTTTGAAGCTGGCGTTCAATCGAAGTTAGTTGTTCCCAAAGTGTATCTTTCTCCGAGGTAAGACGATCCATGTGTTGCTTCCATCCCAGGGTCTCGGCCTTTTTCACTTTAATCTCTTCTCGAAGCTGCTCCACCAGCTCGCCCTTCTTTTGGGCCTGCAAAGTTGAAGTGTTAATCGCTAAATCAAATGAATGCATAACAGACCCTCAAAGGCTATATTACCTTTTCAATAAGCTCGGCCTGTTCTTGATAAGCCTTCGCCATTTCAACTCGAAGATCCCTGACCTCCCCCTCTTTCTGTACATAGAGGCGCTTAAGGTCGTCCCTCCCTTCCACCAGCTTCTTGAGTTCGGCTTCGCATCGGGCAAGCTCAGCCCGATATTTGGAAAATGCTTTTCGGTGAAGCACCACGGCCTTCAATCAAAGAAAAGGAGTCAGAAAAACAAGAATAAAACTCGAGCATAATTATAAAGACAAAAACTTACTTGTTTGAGGAGCCTCTGGGCCTCATCAAAGATAAACAAGGCGTCGGGATCGGGACCATCTTCGACCCCTGCAAGGCACTCCCGAAAAATATCACTCCCTTCATGGGTCGTTCCCACATCAGGAGTCCTCGTGGCCTGGGCATCACGGAATTGCCCTTCGGAAAACACAGGGCCCGGAGGCGAGTCATCTACATTAATTATCCCAAATGATTCACTTGGGATATTATCATCTCTTTGGGGGGCCTCAGAACTAGGCTCCTCGGGCTTACTCGCCACGTGTCTCCCGGGGCGAGATGCACTTTTACCACCGGATGGCTCGGGGACTCTACGCGAGCTCCCCTTTGAAATTTCTTCGGTTCGAGGATGAACCGCATCAGCCATCACCGGTTCAGCGGACTTCGAAGCCCCAGAGCTTCCTCTTTTTCGAGCTAACAACAGGCAGTCGTCATCTTCTCCCTCCTCCCCGTCATCTCGGGGGTGTTGGGCCACTTCTGTAGATAGGGCCACGGGATCGGCCCTAGGCTTTTGAGCCTTACTTTTCTTGGGCTTCGGGGAACTAGCAGGCGAACCCCTTTTCCTTTTCTTCTCTTTGGTCGACTGGGATTTCTTCTTCACCAGGCGGGGGCGGCCGCATAGCAACGGCGTCTCCGAGGCCTGCATAACGGAAAAGTGAGTATTCCATTAAGAAATATCAATATGTGAACAAGAGAACTCACCATGATTTTTAGCTTCCCATCGACCCTTGTCCAAATCATGCCAGCTGCGTTCCGCGTATGAAGAAGTAGAGGCCAATTGCCGAACCCAGCCTGCAAGGTCCGGGACCGCACCAGGAAACCAAGCAACAGCTGCATCATCAAAGAAGAATTAGATCGAGAAAGAGTAGGGAAAGCAGGATATTAATCACCATCGATAAACTTGTACTTACGTTTCATGTTCCACTCTTCAGGGAATGGCATCCTCTCAACAGGAATTAGATCGGAGGTCTTGACTCGGACAAACTGGCTCATCCATCCTCTGTCCTTGTCCTCATCGATGCTAAAGAAAAGGACTTCAAGGATCGGCGCTGAACCTTTATCGGATCACCTCGATAAAGGCGAGGGCAGTATAGCCTGATCAGGTGGTCGAGGGTAAAAGGCATCCCCTCGCCCAGGCCCGAGAAATATCTGATCAGATTGACGATGCGCCAGAAAGAAAGGTAGATCTGGCCAAGCGTCACCTGGTATTGTTGGCAATAATCAAGAATCACTGAGTCTATGGAGCCTAGACCTGGATCTGCGGGACCCAATGTGAAAGGGTAGGTATACACACTTAAGTACCCTACCTTATGGGTGGTGATGTCCTCTTCGGGGGAAAGGATCACAACGTCCTTATTCTCCCAATTGCAATCCTTTTTCACCTGCTCAAGTTCATCTTCAGTGATCAAATAGATGTATTGACACATGGGCTCGCAACGGCCTGGTGTCGAAGCAGGTTTATCGATTTTAAAATCGGAAGTTATCTCACATGGTCCGAAACTGCACTCCTCGATACGAGGTGGAACCACCGTTCTACCTCTGGCCGTCCGCGATGATGAGGAAGCTTTTTCTTTCTGAGGAACGGTTTTAGATGTTTTAGCCATTGTTTTTGAGAAACTCAAAGGAAGAGAAGGAGTTGATGTTGTAGCGAGAACAAATTCTGGAAAGGGTAAACCTAGGGAAGATGAAGGGGTTAATGAGGTTTTGAGGAAAATTTGAGAAGCAAAGATTGTAAATGTTGTGAAGTTGACATAGCGGTCGCCTTGACAATTTAGGGAAGCTGATGGCCGGCCAACAGTCGCCTTCAATTAATGGCCTTGGAAACTATGCAGACGCGACCTTTCAATCACTTCAGTTGCTGACATCACGAGATTGACGTCATGATTGAGGCGTCGGAGGATCGAGGATCAAATCGTTTCTTATCATCTTATTCTAAGAAACGTGGGGACTATCTGTATACGGTCGAAATCAACTATGCTCGATTTGGTGGGCTCGAGGAACCACTTCAAGAATAAGTACGAAGTACATTGGGTTCGAGACCGATGGCAGAGTTCGAAGTTCGAAGACCAAAGTGACCGATGAATGTCGAGGCTGAACGTGACCGGCCTCGAGATGATGTCGTTATAAGTTTGTAACAGAATGAGCAAGATTCCTGCCACATCCCCTAGATCATGGTGTAAATTTCGGAATTTATTTGTACGAATCCGTACTAGGCGGTTAGACAGCTGTCCCAATAGGATTCTTTATTGTAAATAGAAATGTACCTTATTTAGGGTTCCCCCCATTATATAAAGGGGACCCCAATCATTTGTAAACGTCATCAATCATTGGCAAAGAATATACTCTCTTACTTTTTGAGTCATATTTCATCAGAATCATCTCTTTACTTAATTGTTCTTGCTTTACTGTTCTTAACCATCCTCGAGCCACCTTAGCTCGAGGTCGAGACTGTCTTGCACGCTGGTTTGATTCTACTTATTTCCTTCATTTACACGCTAGTTTTCTTGGTTATTAATTAGTATTGAACTAAATCACATATCTTTAAAACCATAAATCAAATTTAATTGTTACTAGTATTTTCGAGGTAAACAAAATAAAAATTTCAATCTTTTTGTATTTAACTTTCGTCTCTCCAATTAACCTTAGTGTAAGAGATATCGTTTGTATATATGTGAGTTTAGTCATATTTGTAAGTTTACACATTTCGTCAATTGAACTATATCTCCCGATCTTAATACAACAATTTTAGCTATAACTTAGAATTTAAATTACAATTATGACCTTTATAACTTCTAAGTATCTTTCTTTTGTATTGCACTTCCTCC
The DNA here is from genome assembly GCF_001879085.1 of Nicotiana attenuata. Lineage (NCBI taxonomy): Eukaryota > Viridiplantae > Streptophyta > Magnoliopsida > Solanales > Solanaceae > Nicotiana > Nicotiana attenuata. The sequence continues at coordinate 32,436 of NW_017676733.1, forward strand.
CTTTAGCCCTAACCTTAGTACGAGCTATATTTTATATGTGAGTTTGATCTCCTTTAGTAAATTTATTTTTCGTCAATTACATTACATTCACCTGTTTCTACATTAGTAAACTAATGTTTTAAGTATAATTTAGATTTTAAACTATGCTTATGACCTCTATTTGTTTTTAACCTTCCTCTCTCTAATCCCGACTTCGCGTCAATTAAGTTATGTTCATTCTCTATCTATCTATATTATCTATATTATATTAAAAGTACGAAGGCCCTTGCGAAATGTCGATCGTCTTTTTTATCCTTTAAAAATAAGTTTCACACTAGGCAAAATAGTCATTTTATTATTTTCCTAATATTTAGTAATAGACATTAATTACTTTTCCTAATATTTAGGAATTCAAAATCAACTAATTTTTGTGTAATTATGAACCTTCGTTATTTAAAAAACTAACACAGGGACTGTAAAATAAAATAGGAATATAATAGCTTAATGAAATACAGTCTCCATGCTCCATATGTTTTCTTCATTAGTATTGTTGTCTATTCAACGCAATTGGCATAATGAGACTATCATACATCCTCTGTTTATAAGGGTAATTAACATATGAAATTCTTGTGCATGAATAAATCTATATCTATATCTATACTATATTAAAAATTACGAAGGCCCTTACCAAAATATAGTTCATCTTTTTTACCCTTTTAAATAGTTTTTACAATAGACAAAATGCCAATTTAGTTTTTATTCCTAATATTTAGGACTTTGAAATCACCTAAAATTTTCTCTTATTAAATCTTTACTTATTTTGAAATTAAATTATTGTCTTAATATATTTGAACTACTATCCTTTTGTGTATGAACTACGTATTATGTAAGACTTTTTCGTTTCCTTATAGTTTCTCACAGCAATTTCCATATAAAAAATGTTTAGACATTCATTCTTCGCATATGGAATTATTCTTATAAGGAAAAACTTCTATAGATTGTAACTATTAAAAGTAAGAGGTATGTACTTAATTAAATATTTTTTTAATTATTGAATATAATTTTAAAATATTATTCAAAAGTTAATTAAGAAAAAAATTATTGTTCGAATGGGAATGGATTTAAAAATTATCTATATTTACTAAGTTATTTTAACACCCCAAAGTCCCAATGCGAAAAAAGATAAACTCTCTGAATTAACTAAATAGAAAAAGAATCTAATTCAATTCTTTTTCAAAATCTTCGTGTAAGTAAAATTATTTTTAAGTTGATAAAACTCCTAAGTTACGTAAATTTGTTTTCACAAGAAGAACACTAGCGGTGAAAGAAATTAAAAAATAGAGCAAAATTAGCTATATAATAGTATTATTTATTACTTATTTTCGGTATTAGGTAAAAAAAATAATAATTTTTATCATATATTCCTACATAAGTCATCAAAGATCACAATAAAGTATATAAGGATTTTTACATGACAGTATTCTTTATTTATTGAACTAGCTAAATTGGATAAATATTTATCAATTTTAGGAACTTATATTTTCTTTTAATTTTTGTTCAATAGCTCAAACACATTATTTAATAATAATTACTTAATTTTTAAGATCGTATATTCAATTATATAGGGTACACGCGCAAAGTGCGTGCCCTAAGACTAGTTATATTAAAAGCACGAAGGCCCTTAGCGAAATGTTGTTCGTCATTTTTACCCTTTTAAAATAGAGTTTACATTGTACAAAATAGTCATTTAATTATTTACCTAATATGTAAAAATGGGTGAAAATCATTTACCCTCCCCAACTTTGTGTTAAAAATCAAACTCCCCCCTCAATTTTGAACAATAATCATTCTCCCTCCTTTATCCTACACAATACCTTTTTTGCCCTTGAATTTTCAATTTCCTCCTCAATTCAATACTTTTTTATTATATGATATTTTAATGGTTTTAGCTATAACTTAAATTATGTAATTGATCACGCCCAACTATGCCTTATAAAAAGGACAATGCGGACGTTGCAAATATAACCTGAGTATTTATGCCCAGAGTCGAATCCCACAGAGAACTAAGGTTTAGCTATAGTTGTTCAATATCGCTAAGAAATACAAGCTCAAACAATTTCCTAATTATAAAAGATTATAATATTTATTTTTTTATCCAATTAACTAACAAATACTAGAAAGCAATAAAACTATCAATTAACAAGGATAAGGGTTGGAGTCGAGATTAAGGAGGTCTAGAGTTATGATTTCCCCAATTGTCGGAATTCTTCCCGCTACGTTTTCTATAAATTCGCCTAAGTATTCTCTACCGATCATGAGCGCTCTGACTGTCGTAACTCTCTCCCGAGTAATTACCACAATTAACTAGACGCACTCTCCCGAGTTACGCTAGCTGGCTTTGTTTATTACAGCTCACTTTAGATTGCATCCAAGGCTTCGTTATCCCTAATCCCACCTTTAAACCCGCAGTTATAGATCCCTCTTATACTTCGGGAGTGATGTTGTTCAACAACTACCTAAATATGCACTCTCTCCCGAGTTATGCACACTAAATAGGCACAGCTAATTGAGGATCATGTCAATTAACTACAACAAATACGTAGTTGAACAAATAGAGAAAGTACTACGGCTCAATTATATAAAAATAACAAGAATTTATCCTACAAAAGGGTCCATCAAAACCCTAGATAACAAATTAGCTATTCATAATAGCATGTAAAACTACAATACTAAAAGTCATAACCAACAATGAAAAATAGGAAGAGGAAGGAAAAACTCGTAGAAGAATTCCCCGCCTTGCTCCTAGCGTGTTCTTGCCTCCAAGGGTGTTGTTTAACCCTAAAGCAGTGTCTCTCCTCCACAATAGCCTCCCTAGGTCTAAGATATGTCAAAAAGTCTTCAAAATGGCGTTGTTACATGTATTTATACCAAGTAGCGTCGGGCCCAGACGAAAAAACCCTTTCCTACGCGAACTAGGACCTAGCTCTGTAAAATCTGAACAGCCGCGCCGCAGGCTGCGCCGCACCATGCGGCGCGGTAGTGCATTTTAGCTGCAGCTTCATATTTTCAAATCAGGCACCATTTTACACTGCTGCGCCGCGCCTTGCGGCGTCCCATGCGGCGAAGAAGTGCAATTTTCTCAGAGTAAACTTATTTCGTCCTCTTTTAACATCCAGACTTGGTACACGACCCCCGAACACGATCCCGTCTTAATGTATTGGGCTTTTACTCAGACTTCAAAGCTCCAAATTGATCAATTTAGCTCCAAATTAACTTTTGAGCTCCGAATTTCTTCCTGCAAGGCATAAAACACGTACTAAGTGTAATGCACTATCATTTGAGCTCAAACACACGTAAAAACGCAATCATTGGAATGTAATACCACGGCTAAAACACGGGTTTCTAGCCTAACATCAACACATTTTTTTTAAAAGATTGGACTTTTTCTGATGACGGATCTTCTAGACAGTTTTCTTGAGGGAAGTAAGTCTAAAGAAAATACCAAAAAGATTTTTTGTTTTGTGTTAGGTAGTGTAGCAATTACCCCTTGGTTTTTCTTTAAACCACGGTTTTTTTCCAAGGGTTTTATTTGAACCGGGTGTAGTTAGTTTTTTTTTAAGGAATAAGAGCCATTGTGTTGTGCTTTGAATTGAAGCAATATCTCTTGACTTGGTTATGCCTCGAGAATAGTGAGTACTTTGGCTGTGACGCTTAGGCTCAGTTTTTGACTCTTGTAGAAGTACCTTAAATTGTATGATTTTAACTTTGCTTAACTGCTTTGACTAGAGTGTCTTGATGAAACCAATCCTGAGTGAGTTATGTGCCATGTGTGTGTAAGGATTTGTTATATTCTGTGAATTGCATTTGATGCCTAGAACTTGCCCCGTGTGTTTGCAAAGCGAAATAGTAGTTTTGTTCAGTCTTGGAAGTGACATAGGCGTTTCTTTGTTGAGCCNGTTTTTCATATAAGAGGATTGAAAAACACCCCAAGTTACCTTAGCTCACATGTTCAGTCCGGAAAAAAAAAAGTTGGGATATTTTTCAACCCTCTTATATGAATTTCTAGCTCCGTCGCTAAGAAAATACAGCTTAAATATATATTTAATATGCATTACATTAAAATAACCATCATAAAGATAAGTTTTAATTGACTCTAATTACTTATTCTACTTATAATTTTAATGAACTCTAATTACAATTTATAATAGGTATTACATAATTTAAGTTATAGCTAAAATCATTAAAAAAAATATATCATATAATAAAAAAGTATTGAATTGAGGAGGAAATTTAAAATTCAAGGGCAAAAAAGGTATTGTGTAGGATAAAGGGGGGAGAATGATTATTGTTCAAAGTTGAGGGGGGAGTTTGATTTTTAACACAAAGTTGGGGAGGGTAAATGATTTTCACCCATGTAAAAATAGACATCTAATTATTTTCCCACTAGCTATTTAGGTTTTTGAAAACATCTAAATTTGGTGTACTAAATTCTTCTTTATTTAACATATTTGTATTTCTTGCTGGAGATTTTATTGAACATGACATGTAGTGCAAAATATTGCTTCTTCCCATGTTTTTATTTATTTCCTTTTTTTTGTTACTTAAAAGAGTCATTTTAGACTAGACTAGATTAGGAATAAGATTATTAGTTAAACGATTTGATACAATTATGAACAATAAGTATATGAAATTTACATGACGTCCTATGCATTTATGTTTCAATCTCCTATTCCTAATAGAAGCATGCAAAAAAATAGCAAGAATTATACATGAAATTTGGTTTTCAGTTTGCTTTTCTTCTGCAAGTTTGTGTGTTAATTAGTTTTCATTTACTTCTCCTCTTTAATTGTAGTTGATTCTTTGGAACGATTAACATAAACGTATTATTGTTATGATCAATATTGGACAAAGATTTGCATGTTAGAATACCATGGGTTAGAGAGATATACTCCTCCTTCTCTCTAGAAGTCTTCTTCTACTTATCATCTCCTTTCCTTGTGTCTAAAGCTCAGCCTCTCATTTCCTAAGTTTTCCGAACCCCCTCCTCCTTGACTAAAAATGAACACGGATGAAAGAAGCTCCATGTATCAAAATGGCATGACCATGAACAACTCTGTAAATGTGACCTCTTCACAACCTACACCAAACGAGGAAGTACCCACAAGGATTAATAGGGTTTCACCCATCTCAAACCCTAACCCTACGGACATGGAAATATGCAAAGAAACTCAACTGGAAAAAACTAAACTAAAAGCTAACAACCTAACTAACCCGCCTAAGGGGATGTCCTTCCTAGACACCTTAGTAGCGGGTAAAGAAGCTAAAAACGATCCTGAAGGAAGCCAAGTTACAGTCCAAACAAACTTGGTCGCCTATGTACATGAGGATGAAACAAACAACTATCCAAACGCGGAACTTTTCATACCCATTACCTCATCGGACAAGGATCGTATCTATAAGAACTGGTCAAACGCTCTTATCATCAAAATATTTGGAAGGAGAATAGGCTATCAGTTTCTCCAAAACAAACTTCACGCTATATGGAAACCAACTGAATACCTGTCTCTCATAGACTTGGGATGCGACTATTACCTAATAAAATTTACGAAAGAGGAAAATTATAACAAAGCCCTTCATGAAGGCCCATGGTTCATAGGGAACCAATTTCTTACGGTAAGAAAATGAGAGCCTAGGTTCGTAGCATCCAAAGCTGCACTAACTTACTCAGCTATATGGGCAAGGCTTCCGGAGCTACCCACGGAATTCTACGACTACGAGATCCTTCAAAAAATTGGACAGAAGCTGGGACAGCTAATACGCATTGACGCAAGCACAAAATCCGCTTCAAGAGGTAAGTATGCTCGTCTTTGTGTTATGGTACCTATTGAAAAACCCCTCAAAACCTTTATTGTGATTGGTAAGCACATTCAACAAATCAATTATGAGGGCTTCAACCTCTTGTGCACGAACTGTGGTAGACTTGGCAATAATGTAAAAAACTGCCCTCACCAATTGCCAAAACCAGTAGAGGTTCTGGAAATGAGTCCTTCAACCTCCATGGCCAAGCCTCACACGATAGATACCCTAACCCAGAAAGTTAACCAGTGGACAATAGTCACACACCAAAGGAAAAATAAAAAAACAGTACATAACACCCCCAGAAACGAGCTGGACACAAACAGGACAATACCTTACCCTAAGAACAACACTAGTAACCAAAAATGGCAAACAAAAGAAGGACAAAAGCAATCAAATACTTTGGATGAGAGTAAGAACCCGATGGACAATAGAATGGAGGCTGCCAACGGGATTACCTCGTCTACTGCCCAAGCCCAAAAAGGAAAAGACATAGAAACCAAGGAACCAACACATCAACATCTCATAAATGATACCATTCCTTGCCTTTATCCAAAGGGTCTTGATAACTCAATCATAGGAGCCATTAACTACACTAATAACTTACAAAGCCCCTTGGGCAGTAACTCCTTTATGCCTTTAACCCCCACAGCCTACCCCCTAGTCCCCTCACCTATTCCAACGGATGGAAAATCCAAGTTACAAGGAATGGAAATTGACTCTAAGAAACCTACTGAAGATCCTTTACCGGCCTCAATTCAAAACCTAAGCAAATCACACACTATACTACCCACACCACCTACAAATGAACCCCTAACCCCTCATCATATACATAGTACAAATCAAACCTCAATTAGGTCAACATCAAGTCACAACACCATTAATGCACAAGACCCTTTAACCTCTAGAATAGACAATAATCTAGACCCAAACGTTGACCCTCACTCAAATATTAAGACCAAATACTCTTCTCTTTCAAACATTAGTGATCTCAAAGCTTCAGCAAAACAAAGCTTAAGTAAAGATAGCATCCAAAATGCCAAGGCTACCCCTCAACCAAAACAGAAGGAACAACCGGACAAGGAGGTTCGTTTGGACGAGGCCTCAATCCCCACCCCAACACCAAACCCCATTGATATTCACCACCAGGCCATTACAACCAAGTTATGCTCCCCAATCTTGGTTGGAATGGGGCCTAATGGGACATGCACTCAACATCAATCTCCAACTAGAAGGGAGGGACCTCATAATTCAAATAGGAGACCCCTCATACTTGGCACAAATTGTGACGGAAGGAATGCAACTAGGAATGAGCAATGTGATGCTACGCCCATGGATGAGCTTCCAGCAACCCATGCACGTGAATTTGGGCCCTCACCCGTCCCCTTGGAGCCCCCATGCAGGTCACCAAAACCCTTTTCCCCCCATGCAGAACCCAAACCTCCCACTGTATCCTACCCATGCAAACCTTCAAGCCCCAACTCCCAACTTCTTTCCTGCCCAAAACCAGCAGCCATCTCAACCCAACATCAATCCTCACACGTCCTCCTTGGCCAGAATAACACCCCAACGTTCGAACCAAACTCACAATGCAATTCCTCCCTCAACTCACCAAGAACGGAACCAAACCCAAACAGTACCCACGACCCCTTTGAATCAGAATCAAAATGTGATGGAAGAGGAGGAAGAAGAGGAAGGAATTCCAACAGAAAGAATAGT
>NW_017676734.1:0-5077 GCF_001879085.1 Nicotiana attenuata
TTTTGTATTACAGTAGTTAATATCAGCATACTAGTTTAGATGTCATCTCTTTCGTTTCCTTAAGCTCATTATTTCAACATAGGAAAAAATAATTGCATGTCAGTGGTTAATATCAGTAGTTTTACTTAAATTAAATCATGCATCATCAACTGGACTGATTGAATTAATTAACCCGTTTGTGAGAGTTCTTAGAGTTGTATAACAGCCTATTCCCGGGACATTTGGGCCTCAAGATGTCTGATACGAGGGCCCAGGTCCATGCTAAGTTCCCTCACGTTTGGACTTGGGCCTAGGCCTGGACTGGCAGCTTGTTAGTAGAGCATGGGTACAATACTCCTTCGTTGGGCTCATCTCAGAGCCCAATGGGTGGCCTTGACACAGAATTACCATTTGATTTATTTCAGTTCAATAACAAACTTTAGGACTTTTCTTGTGATGTTAGAGACGAATGAAAATATAGTTGCTTTAGGATTGCCCTTCAATGAATAAAAATTACACGAGCCTCGCCAAAATAAAACAAACAAATTGCGGGGTCTTCGATAATGGTTTATAAAAAACTTAGATTTCGGGATAGGCCGCTTAGCGAATTTCACGGCCCTCCCCAAAGGTAATAACGCGTTAGCCCCTTTAAGCGCGTATTTTAATAAAGTTACCTCCCTAAACTCGGGTGCACATTTATGTGACTCAAATCCAAATCTCAACGAAGTCGAAATGTGTTAACAATCACGGGTGCACTGGTGCGACGTGGTTCGAGACGCATTTTCACGACGTTGCAATTCTTGTTAAAAATAGAAATAAAAGCGGTTTACTAATAAAAGGCACACAGGCTATAACATATTTTACAATCAGATAAAGGCAAATACAACAGTTGAGCGACCGTGCTAGAACCACGGGACCCGGGAATGCCTAACACCTTCTCCCGGGTTAACAGAATTCCTTACTCGGATTTCTGATTCGCGGACTGTTAACAGAGTCATAATTTCCTCGGTTCGGGATTCAACCGGTGACTTGGGACACCATTAATCTCCCAAGTGGCGACTCTGAATATTAATAATAAATCCCGTTCCGATTGTCCTTTAACTGGAAAAACTCCTTTATACCCTTTACGTGGTGTAAGTAAAAGGAGGTGTGACAGCTCTGGCGACTCTGCTGGGGAAAAGAATCCAGAACTTTGGTTCAGGGTTCAGAATTCGAGCTTAGATATATTGTTGTATTTGGCTTTATCTGATTTTCCTACATGTTTCATGCTTAATGTGCCAAATGTTTACCGTTTTGATATTATCTGAACTGTATATAAACTGTGCCGAAACCCTTCTCTTCTCACCTCCAGGGATGTGCTCATTGGTTGAGACTCCCTATTCTGTTAGTGTCAATACCTTGAAATAAGAAAGAGGCCGGACAAGTTACTAAGCCGGATGGCCTTTTGGTTCCCGGTACGTAGCCCCCTCCTCGACTCGAGTTGTCCGCTCGGGTACACAGTCTAGAACCTATACCCAGGTTTTGAACCTAGAATAACTTGACCCCATGCCGGATCCCTAGTAGGAACGCTTATCTGCATCACGTGCATTTTGACTTAGGTGACTCAACACAGGGGTTGGGTCCGTCTAGGACAGGTGTACCCGGAATAATGGACCACCCCGCTGCATCCTACTTGTGCATTTATCTGTTTGGGACCCGCATGCTGACCGGCTTTGAATATCTGGGAAAAATTGGAAAAACTAAAAGAGAAAATAGTAGTGTAGAGAGTTAATTTCCTATATTAGAAAAACCAATATCCAAGTAGTGCCGAAATTCAATTACCCATCTCAAAACGCTTACCCACCCCCAAGAACCAATAGAAATGCCGCTGGAACCGGTTTCCGACCCAATCCCGCATTTAAGAATGATAGGTTGCAAAAGAAGAAGACTTTTACTCCCTTGGGTGAATCTTATACTAGCCTGTACCACAGATTAAGGCAGTTGGGCATGTTGAACCCGATCGAACCCAAATTACCAAACCCTCCCCCAAGGAACCTGGACCATTCAGTAAACTGTGAGTATTGCTCAGGAGCGCCTGGACATGACACGGAGAAATGTTGGCATCTGAAAACTACCATTCAGGAACTTATTGATACACGGAGAATTGATGTGCAGGCTCCGGAGACTCCCAATATCACGCAGAATCCGCTACCAATTCATCATGAGGCTCACATGATCGAGTTAGTGCAGAAAGGAGAATACAAGAAGCCGTCACAAACTGTGATGATGATTAAGGCAAGTGAAAATAAAGCAAATGAGAAATTGGTTGATGGGAAAGCCTTGGTCGCAGTGGACCGGACAGTCAGTGAACCAGTGATGATAATAAAACCAGAGCCTGTTAAGGTGACAATACCAGGAGCAGTTGTTAAGCCTGTGTTGGTTGTAAAAGGCGCTCGAACAGAACCAGTTATCATTAAACCGGTGACCCAGTTGCCTGTGGTTAGTGAGAAAGCTGTCCCGTGGAATTATGACAGAGTGACTGTGATGTACCAAGGAAAGGAAATTAAAGAAGAAGTGTGCGAAACTCATGGGTTGACTAGATCAGGGAGGTGCTTCGCCCCTGAGGAATTGAGAAAGGTTAAAGCAGCTAAAGACAATCCGGCACCGACAAAGAGGGCTGTTACTGAAGAAGAAGCTGAAGAGTTCCTGAAAAAGATGAAGGCTCAGGACTATTCGATTGTGGAACAATTGAGAAAAACCCCGGCACAGATCTCATTATTGTCCTTATTGATCCATTCGGATGAACACCGCCGGGCGTTGATGAAGATTCTAAACGAAGCTCATGTGCCAGATAAAATCACTGTGAATCATCTTGAGAAGATTGCAAACAAAATTTTTGAGGTGAACAGGGTAACATTTTCTGATGATGAGTTGCCATTGGAAGGAACTGAACATAATAGAGCCCTTTACCTCACAGTGAAGTGTGAAGATTCCGTGGTGACTCGGGTGCTAATTGATAATGGGTCTAGTGCAAACATTTGCCCTCTTCACTCTAGAAAAGTTGAAAGTTGACAGGGAAAGAATTCCTAAAAATAGCATCTGTGTACAGGGATTTGACGGCGGGGGGAAAGACATAGTGGGAGATATTATGTTGGAGCTAACAATAGGACCTGTGGAATTCACTATGGAGTTTCAAGTGCTCGATGTCAGTGTTTCCTACAATCTTTTATTGGGACGGCCCTGGATTCATGCCGCAAAGGCAGTACCGTCTACTTTGCATCAAATGGTCAAATTTGAATGGGATCGGCAGGAGATCATGGTCCATGGAGAGGACAATTCTTGTAATGCTATTACATCCTTCGAGGAAGTTGAAAATGACAAAAGTCCGTGGGTGTACCAAGTCATGGACACAGTGCCAGTTGATAAAATTCCGGAAGGGGAGTGTGTTCCTATGCCCAAGATAGCTGCCGCATCTGTTATGGTAGCCTCAGAGATGATAAGGAATGGGTTCTTGCCCGGAAAGGGGTTGGGTGCTTCACTGCAGGGAATTATACAGCCAGTGTCTCTTCCCGTAAATCTGGACACTTTCGGGCTAGGTTTCAAACCCACTACTGCTGACATAAGGAGAGCCAAAAAGATGAAAAAGAGAGTGTGGACCCTCCCGAAACCTATTCCTTGCCTCTCCCGTTCCTTCGTCCGGCCTGGTACTAAACGACGCCCAGCAACAGCACTACCAAATTCTATGGTGATAAAACCTGATAAGGAGGTGATCGAAAAGTTTGAAAGGGTGTTCGATGAAGTGAATATGGTGGAACCAGGCGAAGGTCCGAGTAAAGTTGATGTGCAGTTCGTGGGGTCTCAGGCCAAGCTCAATAACTGGGAAGCTACTCCTCTTCCAACTCGGAAGGAGTCGTGGTAGTTAGTTTTTGATTTTCCTTTGAGTATTAAATCTGGATTGTTTCCAGGGTTGTAATTCAGATTTCTATGTTCCGTCCATTTGGATGAGTTAAACCTTGTTATCTTACAATTTTAATGAAATGCAATTTCCTTCTCTCTTCATTCCTGATAGCCTTTATTTTGTTTTCTTTTCTCTCTTGTACAGTCCCTTTTATGCTGGTTTCAATGATGTGTCATGCATGAGGAGTCTCCAGCCTAGTCTTGATAATCAATATGAAATAGTAATACAAGAAATTGAGTGTGATGGCGAGAGGGAATACGATGACGAGGAAGCTTTGGAAGAAATCAGTAAAGAATTAAATCAATTTGAGAAAAAACCCAAACCTAACTTGAATGACACAGAAGCAATCAATCTAGGGGATCAGGAAAATGTTCGGGAAACAAAAATAAGTGTCCATTTGGAAGCCCCGCTCAGGGAGGAGATAATTAAATTGTTGTTTGAGTACAAAGATGTTTTCGCATGGTCATATGATGATATGCCGGGTTTAAGTACCGATCTGGTGGTCCACAAATTGCCCATTTATTCGGAATGCCCCCCTGTCAAGCAGAAGTTGAGGAAATTCAAAACAGATATCAGTGTGAAAATTAAGGAAGAGGTTACTAAGCAGTTTGAGGCGAAGGTCATACGGGTTACTCGTTATCCTACCTGGTTAGCTAATGTGGTGCTAGTACCAAAGAAAGATGGGAAGACCAGAGTATGTGTTGATTACCGTGATCTCAATAAGGCAAGCCCGAAGGACAACTTCCCACTCCCAAACATCCATATATTGATTGACAATTGTGCCAAACATGAGATTGGTTCCTTCGTGGATTGTTATGCGGGCTATCACCAGATTTTGATGGATGAGGAGGATGCGGAAAAGACGACATTCATCACGCTTTGGGGAACGTATTGTTACAGGGTCATGCCATTTGGGTTGAAGAACGCAGGGGCAACGTATATGAGGGCAATGACTACCATGTTCCATGACATGATACATCAGGAAATCGAGGTCTATGTGGACGACGTGATCATAAAGTCGAGGAAACAATGTGACCATGTTAGGGATTTGAGGAAATTCTTCCAGAGACTCCGCAGGTACAACCTCAAGCTTAATCCAGCAAAGTGTGCGTTTGGAGTCCCATCGGGGAAGTTGTTGGGATTTGTGGTGAGTCGGCGTGG
>NW_017676734.1:5085-9184 GCF_001879085.1 Nicotiana attenuata
ATTAGACCCGTCTAAGATTAAAGCCATCCAGGAGCTACCGTCGCCAAGGAACAAGAAAGATGTGATGAGTTTGCTTGGCAGGTTGAATTACATCAGCAGGTTCATTGCCCAGCTTACAACTACTTGTGAGCCCATTTTCAAGCTGCTAAAGAAAGATGCTGCGGTCAGATGGATAGACGAATGTCAAGCAGCATTTGACTAGATTAAGAAGTATTTGGCTAGTCCACCTGTGTTGGTCCCGCCAGAGCCAGGAAGGCCCTTGATCATTTACCTGACTGTGTTGGACAATTCTTTTGGTTGTGTACTGGGGCAGCATGACATCACAGGAAGGAAAGAGCAGGCGGTTTACTACCTCAGCAAGAAGTTCACATCATATGAGGTAAAATACACTCAACTCGAGAGGACGTGTTGTGCTTTAACCTGGGTAGCGCAAAAGTTGAAACATTACTTGTCAGCATATACTACCTATCTCATCTCTCGGTTGGACCCATTGAAGTATATTTTTCAAAAGCCCATGCCCACAGGGAGGCTGGCGAAATGGCAAATCCTGCTTACGGAGTTTGATATCGTCTACGTGACTCGGACTGCAATGAAAGCACAAGCGCTGGCTGATCATCTAGCTGAGAATCCCGTTGATGATGAATATGAGCCTTTGAAAACATACTTCCCGGACGAGGAGATAATGCATGTTGAAGAATTAGAACAGGTCGAGAAGCCTGGATGGAAACTTTTCTTTGATGGAGCTGCCAATGCCAAGGGTGTCGGAATAGGAGCAGTACTGATTTCTGAGACAGGGCAACACTACCCTGTCACTGCTCAACTTCGTTTCTATTGCACCAATAACATGGCTGACTACGAAGCATGTATCCTGGGATTGAGATTGGCTATAGACATGGGTGTCCAGGAAATCTTGGTCATGGGTGACTCGGATCTTCTTGTACACTAGATTCAGGGAGAGTGGGAGACACGAGATTTGAAGCTCATACCATACCGGCAGTGTTTGCATGAACTTCGTCAGCGGTTTCAATCAATAGATTTCAAACACATTCCAAGGATGCACAATGAGGTTGCCGACGCTTTGGCCACTTTGGCGTCAATGTTGCATCATCCGGACAAGGCTTACGTGGATCCGTTACAGATTCAGGTTCGAGATCAGCATGCCTATTGTAATGTGGTGGAGGAAGAGTTTGATGGTGAGCCATGGTTCGATGATATAAAAGAATATCTCCGGATGGGAGTATACCCAACACAAGCTACAGGGGATCAAAAGAGAGCAATTCGACGCTTGGCAAGCGGATTTTTCTTCAGTGGAGGAGTGTTGTACAAGAGAACTCCAGATCTTGGGTTATTGAGATGCCTAGATGCCAAACAGGCTACAGTTATCATGGGTGAGGTACATGCCGGAGTTTGTGGACCTCATATGAGTGGATATATATTGGCAAAGAAGATCCTCCGAGCAGGTTATTATTGGCTTACTATGGAACGGGATTGCATCAGTTTCGTGCGCAAATGTCATCAATGTTAGATACACAGAGATTTGATTCATTCTCCACCATCTGAATTACATACAATATCAGCACCATGGCCGTTTGTTGCCTGGGGAATGGATGTTATTGGTCCGATTGAGCCAGCAGCCTCAAATGGACATAGATTCATTTTGGTAGCTATTGATTATTTCACTAAATGGGTGGAGGCAAAAACCTTCAAATCCGTGACTAAGAAGGCAGTTGTCGATTTCGTACATTCAAATATCATATGCCGGTTTGGGAGCCCGAAGGTAATCATCACAGATAATGGTGCCAATCTCAATAGTCATTTGATGGCCGAGACATGTCAGAAGTTTAAGATCATGCACCGCAATTCCACCCCATATCGTCCTAAGGCAAATGGGGCAGTCGAAGCAGCTAACAAGAATATCAAGAAAATACTTCGGAAAATGGTAGAAGGGTCAAGGCAATGGCATGAAAAGTTACCTTTTGCCTTGTTAGGCTATCGCACTACTGTCCGCACTTCAGTAGGAGTGACTCCCTATTCATTGGTGTATGGAACCGAAGCAGTAATGCCCGCAGAGGTTGAAATCCCGTCCCTCCGAATCATCGCCGAGGCAGAGATTGATGATGATGAATGGGTTAAAGCCCGCCTGGAACAACTAAGTTTGATTGATGAGAAGCGACTGGCAGCAGTGTGTCACGGTGAACTGTACCAACAGAGAATGGCAAGAGCATATAATAAGAAAGTGCGTCCGCGGAAGTTCGAAGTAGGACAGTTGGTGCTGAGACGTATCTTACCTCATTGGGCTGAGGCAAAAGGAAAGTTCGCCCCAAACTGGCAGGGGCCATTTGTTGTAACCAGAGTTTTGTCCAATGGCGCTTTATATCTAACGGACGTGGAAGGAAAATGTGTAGAAATGGCTATCAATTCTGATGCAGTCAAGAGATATTATGTATGATTTTCTTTATCTTTGTGTACCTGATTGTATTTGGCATGTTTTGATATTGAAATGATGAAGGCATTTTGTTCTACTATCCAAACACTTTATCCTTTGTTATCCCTTTGAGCCATATTATATTTTCTTTCGTATCCCTCTTTCGGAATCAACAACAAAACTTGAGAATCGAACGGGGAAATCAAGTGGGGAAAGCAAGAAAAGAAAAAGGAAAAAAAAAAAGAAAAACAAAGAAAACAAAGAAAAGGAAAAGAAGGAAAGGAAAAAGAAAAGAAGAATAGTAGAAAAGAAACATCGCAACGATGAAGCGATCTTATGTTCTGAACTATGTTTGACTTGATCCCGAAAGGGTACGTAGGCAGCCTCACTGAGGTTTAGTCACAACAGAAGAAAAATCCAAGGATCCCCAAGAAGGAAACTGGGGCAGGAGTTATGGTTGTTGCAAGAGATATGATTTCGAAAGTTGTAATGTTGAACCCACATTTGAATTATTTTGAGAGATATTAAAAATAAGAGTCTTATTGGTGAAAACCCTCACGGGCACCGTAAGGCGAAAGTGAGTTGTTCAGTTGGGCGAATGAAAGAAGTCTGTGGTTAAAAGTTGTTTGAAACATGGCAAAACAAGCAAGGTTTGGGTTTGGCGAGAGTCGGGCGTGAAAGTATGAGACAACAAATATGGTAATTGATAATTTATTGGTTGGACAGACTAGGCTGGAATCCAAAATGCATGGCACAATCAATGGAATCAGCCTTTCCGCTCAGATAAGTCCTATCCTTTTTCTCTTCATTACAACTCATTCGTTTTCAGAGTTTTTCTATCCTCAAAACCTTCGAGGTCATTGCATTTCATTCTCTTGAAGTCTGTCTATAAGATGCTTTAGTGTCAGTTCTATTCAAAAACAAAAGAAGGATGTCAAAGCTAACTACCAGCTTCCCAGTTAGATGGCACAACAAGGTGGGGACATGTCAAAAGAGAGTAAAACATGGAGGACCAATGAAAATCAGTGGAATAATCAGATGGTTGTGAGGGAGAAGCAAGGTTCACAAGAAGGGAACAGAAACACCAAACAGTAATACGAGGTAAAGCATGTGGGTCATCAAGATCAGAGGGTTGAAAGTCAATTGGGAAATCGTGGCAAGTCAAAGCAGGTCCAAAGAAGCAAGTCAGAGCAAAGTCGGAAGCGGGAGCATGGCCAACAAGAATGCCAGCAGCTAACCACCATTTTACATTAACAAATTTTTCTTTGATTGGAACAGGGCCAGAAAATTTTCTTTGTTTGTTTATTTTGTCGCAGTCAGGCGCCCACCTGGAGAACAAGGGAATACTTTTCAAGCTTCAGCAATCAGGCGCCCACCTGGAGAACAAGGGAAGTACAATCCAAATTTTAGCTTTTAATTTTTAATATTTGATAATATGCTATACCCAGTTAGCAAACTGGGGCAGAAATTTTCTTTGTTGTTTATTTTGTTGCAGTCAGGCGCCCACCTGGAGAACAAGGGAATACATTTTAAATTTCAGCAGTCAGGCGCCCACCTGGAGAACAAGGGAATACATTTCAAGTTTCAGCAATCAGGCGCCCACCTGGAGAACAAGGGAATACATTTCAAGTTTCAGCAATTAAGCATCACTCGGAAGAATGGCAGAACTTCTCC
>NW_017676734.1:9637-11724 GCF_001879085.1 Nicotiana attenuata
AACAAGGGAATACATTTCAAGTGTCAGCAATCAGGCGCCCACCTGGAGAACAAGCGCCCACCTGGAGAACAAGGGAATACATTTCAAGTGTCAGCAATCAGGCGCCCACCTGGAGAACAAGGGAAGTACAATTCAAATTTTAGCTTTCAAATTTTTAGTAGTGTTTGGTAACATGATGCGCCCAGCCACCGAACTGGGGCAGAAAATTCTTTTTTTGTTTGTCTATTTTGAAATCAGGAGCCCGCCTGGAGAACAGAGGCATTTATTTCAAGTTTTTAGCAATCAGGAGCTCGCCTGGAGAACAGAGGCATTTGTTTCAAGTTTTAGCAATCAGGAGCCCGCCTGGAGAACAGAGGCATTTATTTTCAAATTTTAGCAATCAGGAGCCCACCTGGAGAACAGAGGCATTTATTTTCAAGTTTTTAGCAATCAGGAGCCCGCTTGGAGAACATAGGCATTTATTTTCAAGTTTTAGCAATCAGGAGCCCACCTGGAGAACAAGGGAATATTTCAAATTTCAGCAATCAGGAGCCCGCCTGGAGAACAAGGGAATACTTTTTAAGCGTCTGCAGTCAGGAGCCCACCTGGAAAACGGACACATGTTTCAAGTGGTAACAATCAAGCATCATTCGGAGGAATGGCAGCAATATCGCCAATCACAATGCAAAACAACAACAGGAATACCATCGGAAGATTACAAGATACAAGTTCAAGGCAACACAAGAACAAGTTAGAAGACATAGATAGGACCCTCTTGTAATTCGTAGATCATAGCTTAGGCTAGCTTCTTTTCATTTTAACACGGTGTAATAAGGAGGTCAGCGAGCAGTAGCAACAGCAACAGCAACAGCAGAAAGTCGCAGCTCTTGGTAGTCCCAGCTACCAGACATTCCCGAACTACACTGACCTGATTCCTGTTCAGCCCAGGATATGTAGGCAACCTTTGAAGCAGGGTGCGGTCAACTCTTTTTTAAAAAAAAATGCTTCACACGGAATATGCGAACGGGCAAAAATCGCTCGTTTTCGCTCACTTATCTTTGCACGAAAAATCTTCGTGTTTCCGAGCAAAGAGGGGCAGCTGTGAGCACGTGATTTTTGCCCTATATGAATTATTCCTAGAAATTCAAACAAACTGATTTCTTTCATTATTTTGCAATTTTGTGGATTTTGTGACATTTTATGTTAATTGTTTGCATTTTTGTTTGTGCATTTCTATTAATGAAAAACAAAAAAAATATGCTTGGCATGTGCATTTAGGGCTTAATTTCACATTTTAGGATTAATTAGTAATTAAGTTACTTTACAAAGAAGAAAATAACAAAAATAGTTCATTTTGCATTTTTAACTATTAATTTTTGAATTTGTCATGAGTGTCCTTTAAATTAGGAATTAATCAATTTTAAGGAAATAATTAGTTTAATTTTGGGAATAAATCAGGTCTTTATTTTAATTTTAAATTTTATAAAAATCTGAAAAAATATAATAAAAAAGGAAAAAGAGAAAAATTGAAAAGAGAGGAGTTTAAAGAGATTTTAATACGTTATACAAATGTGGGCCAATTTTTAATAACACCAGTCCAAAAACAAAATCCCTCCCAAAAACCAGTTCAAAATCGGCCCAAATCCAAAAGTCCACCCGGTCCGGTCCCAAGAGGGACCCAACGACGTCGTTCCGCATATTTGAATCTGAGCCCCTCATTTCTCCTGATCCAGCGGTCCATAACCCCTGGTGATTAATTATAAAATTGTCGGATGGATTTAATAAATCAAAAAGACCGTTCCTTTCCTCCTCGTACCAATTCTCTGAACGGGCGACACCGCCGGAACCACCGCCGGCGGCAAACGCCGCCATGGCCAATCCATCCCAAAATCACACCCCAGATTCTCTTTCTCTTCCTCATTCCAAATATCAAGTCAGTTTCCCTCGAATCCTCCCATATCTCGTCGAATCTACATCAGAAGATTTTCCGGCCAAGTCGCCGGTTACGCCAAATGGTCCCAAATTAACACCATTGGACCGCCTTGACCTCCTCTACCCAACCCCCATAGCCGCTTGGCTCGAATATGACCAGAACGGCTCGAATATCT
>NW_017676734.1:12688-33986 GCF_001879085.1 Nicotiana attenuata
CTCATATAGGATGAAGCTACTTGAATTTCCTTGTGTTTGTTCAATATTTGAGGATTGAAGACAGTTTGAGTCATCTAGGCAGTGGATTTGGGAGATTCGAGTCAACTGTGATCTTAGTTTGAGTGTTTTGCTTTCCTGTGTTCATTTCTGGGTATTTGGATGCTGTTTTGGGGTTGATACATCAGTTTCATTTGGTTTAAAATATTTCTGGAATTACTGAGTCACTTCTGGGCTAAAAAATTGGCTGTGTTGATTGCTGTGTTGCTGTTGGATTACCTTTGCTGATTCTCTGAGCTCTGCTGATCCTCTCTTCTTCTTCTTACATTTCTTATATCCAGGTACACATTTCGAGCTAGCTTTGATGTATCATCACTTATTGACAACATGAAATGAAATTGGAGCTGGTTCTGCTGTAGAATTTTTACCTTAACGTTTCATTTTAACTGAGTTAGACTAGGCTGTTGAGACTCCTGAACCTTATGTTGGTTTAAATATAGCTTAATTCTATTTTCATACATCTGTTTGAATTTTGGTAATTAAAGACGATTATGTGTTTAAAACTGTATAAATGGACTGTTATTTTTTGGATAAGTATTGCCTGGGTTGTATATTTGCGGCTGACTAGATTTTAGATATATTTGTCCAGCATGGTTAATGCCAAATCGTATGAATCCTGGACTGCTTGAGCTCTTTAGTTTTGTTCTGACTTGATTCAACAAATATAGTTATGGTCATGCGTAATTCAAGTTCAACTGGTTAACTGGAATTGTTACTATATCCGAGATAATTAGTAATAGCAATAGCATGATTAAACTGTTAGATTTAGATTGTATCTCAGTGTGTTGATTTACTAAGGTGGAAGCCACTTTGTAAAAAACAAAGAAATAGAATTCAGACATTATCATTGAGCATGTTAACAAATTGATTAGGAAGGGGTATAATATTGTAACTTTGTATCCAACCTTCAATTCATGACTAGCATAGTGTGGATCCAACTCGAGTGGTATTTCTGGGCTCAAACGCTAAGCCCAGACGATCCGCCCAACAGCTGAATTTGGTATAAGTTGTTTCCTGGGCCTGACTATCGTATAAACAGTAGGGGATTTAGGCTCCTTTAAGAGCCAAATTGGGCCGCCCCCTTATTCAAGCAAATATGGACTCAATCTCGTTTGAAATAGGGTAGATTCACTTCATGTTGCAAGTTTGGTCATTGTGTTAATGTGAATTTAGACTCTCATGTTAAATAGTGAGTTAGATGTGAGAACTTTACCTTATTGTTTGAAATTTGGAGATATCAATTGATTAGGAGTATAGGGAATTAATTTACAAATATAAAATTGGGTTTCGAATTAGGTAGCGGGTTCAAGCTAAAAGGGTCTTCCCTTTTGTTTGAATTTGAACTTGAATTTGGAGTCTAAATTTATATTAGTGAATTAATTGACCTTTTAGAGACAAATGATAAATAGAAAATTTTAGTTTGCTTTAGGTTGTCCTTTAAATAAATGATGAGACGAGCCTCGCCAAATAAAAATATAAATTGCGGGCCCCTCAATAAATGCTATAAAAATACTTAGAATTCGGGTGAACCGTTTAGCGAATTTTACGGTTTCCCCCAAAGATAATAAAAGCGTAGCTGCTTTAGGCGCGTATTTTAATAATATTACCTTCCTGAATGCGGGTGCACATTTATGTGACCTAAATCTAAATCTCAATGGAGTCGAAATGCGTCAAAAGCCACGGGTGCACTGGTGTGACGTGGTTCAAGATACATTTTTACGACGTTGCAATTCTTATTAAAAAGACATAAAATAAAAGCGGTTAAAATAAAAGGCACATAGATTAGAATATGTTTTAAAATCAGATAAGAGCAAATACAACAGTTGAGCAACCGCGCTAGAACCACGGAATTCGGGAATGCCTAATACCTTCTCCCGGGTTAACAGAATTTCTTACTCGGAGTTCTGGTTCGCGGACTGTTAATAGAGTCATAATTTCCTCGGATCGGGATTCAACCGGTGACTTGGGACACCATTAATCTCCCAAGTGGCGACTCTGAATATTAATAATAAATCCCATTCCGACTGTCCTTTAATTGGAGAAACTCCTTTACACCCTCACAGGTGTAGAAAAAAGGAGGTGTGACAATGAGGATAATGGCTAGACATATCATGCTCGGTCTCCCATTTTGCCTACTTAACTGGTTGACCCCTCCATTGAACTTTCACTGAAGAAATGCTCTTCGACCTCAACATTCGGACCTGCATGTCCAAAATGGCCATTGGCTCCTCAACATAAGACAAATCCTTGTCCAATTGATTTGAGCAGAAATCTATTACATGGGACGGATCACCGTGGTACTTTCAGAGTATAAAAACATGGAATACTGGATGAACTGCAGCTAGACTAGGTGGAAGTGCAAGCTTGTAGGCCACGTCACCAATCCACTAAAGAATCTCAAAAGGTCCGATATACCTAGGGCTCAACTTGCCTTTCTTCTTGAACCTCATAACACTTTTCATGGGTGAAACCCGGAGCAACACCTGCTCTCCAACCATGAATACAATAACACAAACCTTCCGATACGCATAACTCTTCTGCCTAGATTTGGCTGTATGAAGCCGATCTTGAATCAATTTAACATTTTCCAAAACATCCTGAACCAAGTCAGTACCCAATCGCCTAGTCTCACCCGGCTCAAACCAACCCACCGGAGACCGACACCGCCTACAAGGCCTCATACGAAGCCATCTGAATGCTCGATTGGTAACTATTGTTGTAGGCAAACTCCGCAAGCGGCAAGAACTGATCCCAAAAACCCCTGAACTCCATCACACAGGCACGAAGCATATCCTCCAATATCTGAATGGTGCACTTTGACTGTCCGTCTGTCTGAGGGTGGAATGATGTACTCAACTCAACCTGTGTGCCTAACTCACGTTGTACGACCTTCCATAATTGCAATATAAACTACATACCCCGATCAGAGATGATGGATACCGGCATGCCATGAAGTCTGACAATAGCGCGAATATAGACTCGAGCCAACGGCTTTGAAGAATAAGCAGTCACCACTGGAATGAAATGAGTCGAGTTAGTCAACCTATCCACAATTACCCACACTGCATCAAGCTTCTTCTGAGCCCGTGGGAGCCCAACAACAAAATCTATGGTAACTCGCTTCCATTTCCACTTGGGAATCTCAAGCCTCTGAAGCAACCCACCTGGCCGCTGATGCTCATACTTCACCTGCTGATAATTTAGGCACCGAGATACATACTCCACTATATCTTTCTTTATCCTCCTCTGCCAATAGTGTTGCTTCAAGTCCTGATACATCTTTGCGGCACCCGAATGAATGGAGTACCGCGAACTGTTGGCCTCCGGAAGAATCAACTCACGCAAGCCATCTACATTAGGCACACATATCCGGCCCTGCATCGGTAACACAGTGTCATCCCCAATAGTAACTGTCACGCCCGAAAAACCGAAGAGCGCGACCGGCACTCAACCGAGTAAACCCGACTGAGCAAGCCTGTTAGGTTTTATTCTACCCAAACTAATTCATGAATAAAGAGGAGGTGAACTCCATTAATCATATTTTGAAAATATTCATTAACAACTCCCATTTTATTTCCATTAGTAGCTTCATTCAAAATTTTCAAAATATTACAAGTTTTATACATCTTTGCCAAATATCAGTATTTCTAACTCAGTTCCCCCATTATCAAACACCACCCATAACCTGTCTACGGAGTCTCTAAATACAATTGAAGAATAACATGGAAATGCCGGCAACAAGGCTCCGGCTATACCTCAAAATACAAGTACAAGATAAACAAATGATACAGGGCCCCGAAATGAAGTGGGGCTCACCAAGTCGGCTGAAAGGAGGATGCGCCACCAGCTGCGACCAACACCGTCTGCTATGGAACCACCTACATCCATTTAAAGATGTAGCGCCCCCGGCAAAAGGGACGTTAGTATCATGGAATAGTACTAGTATATATAACTAAACACCATCTCATTAGAAAGATCTATCATACAAGAACAAAGAAATCATAAACACCATCTCAATAGAAAAAACTATCATACAAGAACAAAGAAATCATAAGGATTCAACAAAAGCTTTAAACAATCACCACATCATCAAATAAAAGGAATCACATAACTTTCACATAATTTCCATACCTCTAGGTTGGGACATTTCAAAACTTTTCATCATCATTCACAATACCACCGCTTTATTACGCGGAGTCCGATCACGGCCCGATTGGCTAAGCTGCCTCATTTGAGACATATACCTTAATCACTATTTCATTATCACTTTCCGGGTTCAATATCAACACAATACCACCATGTGTGTAGCATGGCGTCCGATCACAGCCCGATCGGCTAAGCCATCTTACCAAGACGTTACCCTTTTTCCATTTTTATCATCTCACTTCAATTTTTGTGTCACATATATTAGTTCATCGGCACTTGGGGCCACAATTATCACATCATACTTGGCACTAGGCCACATTTCATAATTCGAGCTCTTTTCCCCCACGTTTCACATCAATATCAATTTCAACAACAAGCCACTCAATCCAAGATGTCAAGTACACATGAGAGGAATCATGAATCATGGGCATATACAATATTTCAAAAATCATACACCTCAAGTTCATTAGCAACGAAACTTTAAACACAAAGGATTCTTCCAAAAAAAAGGAGGGGACACACCAAACCACAATAGAAACATACATCAAAGTCATAAACAAGCAATTACATCAATTATTCTTGAATTACTCTTTTTCAATCACGACAATATACAATTTCAACATCGGAGCATGTAACAACTCGGATCACATTGGATGTACCTATAAAGCAAAACATTATCTCGAACAGCCACTTATGGGCATGAATTGTGTACAAAACCTTTAGGACACTTTATTATTGAAGTCATTTATGGAAAGTAGAGTCAAGGCTCATTTCATAATCTGCTTCATATTTTCTCATGTCATAGGCATCACCAGGCACAATTATAACTCAAGTTCTCGCCACGTTGGCCACACTCTATTTCCCAAATTCATTGGATTTATTTCAAACATCTTTATACATAGAGGGTTTCACATAGTTTGGCATAACAATCTCAATTTAAACTTGACTTGAAATCTAGGCATTTTAGCACATAGTTCACATTCTTCACATATCCTCAAATTACCAAGAATAGCATATTGAACACATTGAGATACACCTTTCACATATATTCTTGCAACACCAATTCCTTTGGAATAACAAGTACTACATCAAATTGGACTTACATTATTTGCATGGACGCCATGGGAGCTTATTTCTAAGAAGAGGGGGTTTTAGCCATACATACCTCAAAGAGCTTTTCCTTAAGCTTCTACAATCCACCAACACCTCTAGCAATAACAATCTATAAGGAGATACCGGGAATCGATTAATAATTAGGAAGATTACCCATGGTGTAACTCTCTTAGGAATTTCATCAAACACCTAACATGTGAAGTAGTCTACAAGGTCTGAAAATGGAAATTCCTTCTTCCCTCAACCAATTTTAACAGGAACTACCCAAATTAGTTCTTTAATATCACATATTACAACTTAGTCCCACATACATGGCCTATTTCTAATCCCCACAACATATTTGAACCCGTAACCTCTTACATGAAATCTTGGAAGAAGGACTTACCCGGATGGAGGACAATCAAGTGGTTATGTTCCTTGATTCTTGAAAACTTGAACAAGATTTGGGTGATTATGAAGCTACGCTCCTTCTTTCTCTCTCTATACGCTCTCAAATCTCTCTAAAATCAATAGAAAAATGACCCCAAATGAAGCCCCTAAGCCTATTTATTAAAATGGGGTTGGGTTATAAAAATAGGAAAAATAAGCCTCCGAAATCGGGTCTGCGGTCGCATAATGGACCGCAAAACAGGAATGTGGGTCGCAAAATGCATCGCGGAACTGGTGCCCAAAACTGGGCTACACTGGACAGGTCTGCGACAATTTTGCGGTCGCACAACCACTTCTACGATTGTAGAATTGGCCGCAGAATGGGATTTTGCCAGCTTTTGGTAATTTGGTCATAACTTTGTGTAGGAATGTCCAAATGATGAACGGTTTGAAGCGTTAGAAACTAGACTCGAAGACCTTTCATATGAAAGGCTGTTCATCACATAAAACCTTATATATATTTAGATATGCTCTTTCAAAGAGTGGACTTGTGCAAACTTATTTGGAATTTTAGCCTATTATGAAATTTTCCAATTTGACTTAGACTTAGGCCCCTCCTTGGACCCCACATTACTTGTTATATGACGCATACACTAATTCACCATATCCAATTCATTTATATCATATTTATAGCACATAAAATATTATAATTAGCCTACATGGCACCTCGAAATCCTAAATTACTTAGCAAATTTATTTTCGGGGCCTTACAGTAACCTCCTTGGCATCGCCATGCTGAACCGTGTCCTTGAGGACAAGCAAATGGGGATCATCATACTGACGCTCTCTGATGTAATTATATAGTGAAGACCGAGAGACAACGCAAGCCAGAACTCGACTGAGCTCCAAAACATCCAATCTAACAAACTGGTTAGCCAAGACCTGAACATCCAATGCTAATGTTTTCCGCTGCCGGTAGATATGCTAAACTGCCCAGGCTCTCCGCCTTTTGGCTCAAGGCATCGGCCACCACATTGTCCTTCTCGGGATGATATAGAATGGTGATATCATAGTCCTTATGCAACTCTAACCATCTCCGCTACCGCAAGTTAAGATTCTTCTATTTGAATAGATGTGTAGACTCCGGTGGTGGGTATAGACCTCACAAGAGACACCTTACAAATAGTGCCGCCAAATCTTCAAGGCATCAACAATAGTTGCTATCTCAAGGTCGTGGACATGATAATTCTTCTCATGCACCTTCAGCTGTCTAAATGCGTAGGCAATCACCCTACCGTCTTGCATCAACACTACACCGAGGCCAACATGTGACACATCATAATACACAGTGTAAGATCCCGAACCCGTAGGCAACACCAACACTGGGGCTGAAGTCAAAGGAGTCTTGAGATTTTGAAAGCTCTCCTCACACTCATCGTTCCATCTGAACGAAGAACCCTTCTGGGTCAATCTAGTCATATGTGCAGCAATAGATGAGAAACCCTCTACGAAACGACAGTAATACCCTACCAAACCAAGAAAACTCTGGATCACAGTGGCTGAAGATGGTCTGGGCCAACTCTACACTACTTCAGTCTTCTTTGGATCTACCTTGATCCCCTCACTCGACACCACATGACCCAAAAATACCACTGAATTAAGCAGAATTCACAATTTGAAAATTTAGCATACAACTTATTTTCTCTCAAGGTCTGGATCACAATCTTTAAGTGCTGCTCATGATCCTCCTGGCTCTAGGAGTAGACCAAGATTTTGTCAATAAACACAATGACGAATGAGTCTAGATAGGACTGGAATACACTGTTCATTAAGTGCATGAATGCTACTGGGGCATTGGTCAGCACAAATGACATCACAAGGAACTCGTAGTGACCATACTGAGTCCCAAAAGCAGTCTTCAGAATATCCGGATCCAAAATCTTCAACTAATGATAGACTGACCGCAAATCAATCTTTGAGAAAACTCTGGCACCCTGTAGATGATCAAATAGGTCATCAATGCATGGCAATGGATACCTATTCTTCATTGTAACCTTGTTCAACTATCGATAATCAATACACATGCATATAGAACCATCCTTTTTCTATACAAACAAGATCGGAACACCCAAAGGTGACACACTGGGTCGAATGAAACCCTTATCGAGATACTCTTGCAACTGCTCCTTTAACTCCTTCAAATCTGCTAGGGCCGTACGATCTGGTGGAATAGAAATGGGCTGAGTGCCCGGCAATAAATCAATACCAAAATCGATATCCCTATTGGGCGGCATGCCTGGAAGATCTGCCGAAAATATATCTAGATAGTCCCTAACTACCGGAACTGACTTAATGGTAGGAGTATCAACACTGACATCTCTCAGAAGGGATAGATATGCATCACACCCCTTCATAACCATCCGATGTGCCTTAAGGAAAGACATCACTCTGCTAGAAACATAATCCAAGGTACCCTTCCACTCCAACCACGGCAAACTCGACATAGCCAACGTCACCATCTTGGTGTGACAATCAAGAATAGCATGATAGGGAGACAACCAGTCCATGCCCATAATCACATCAAATCTACCATATTGAGCAACAATAGGTCAACTCTCATCTCAAAACCACCAAGAACAACTAAACACGATCGATACACACGGTCAACAATAATGGAATCTCCCACTAGCAAGGACACATAGACAGGAGAACTCAAGGAATCACGGGATATACCCTAATATGGAGCAAATTAAGATGATACACAAGAATAAGTGGACCCCTGATCAAATAAGACTGATGCTTCTCTATGACAAACCAGAAAAATACCTGTGATGATTGAGTCTGATGAAACCGCCTCCGTCTTAGTCGCTAGAGAATAACATATGGCTTGGCCTCCCCCTCTAGGGCGACCCCTACCCGCCCGACCTCCACCGTAGCTGGCTGAACAGGTGGAGTGGCAACTGATGCAGTAACCATGGCCTAAGAAGTCTGGGGAACCTATGGAATACGCAGATCCAGAGTACTCTGTGGAGGTGCACCCCTCTTGAGTCTGGGGCATTCTCTCACCACATGACGAGTATTGCCACACTCAAAATAAGCTCCCGGAGGATGTGGCTACTAAAACTTACTCGGGCCTGGTCGGCTGGACTGACCGCTGAAAGCACCTCCTGCATGAGGTGCACTAGACAATGGCGATGCATAATGGGCAACCTGAGACCTGGGAGTATCCGGAATACCACTGGAAGCTGGAAGTTCTAAATGAACTAGGCGGCTCACATAGCCTCTACCATGACGGGCTGCAACTAGGGCACGGGCGCCACTATATCTGCCAGAATCTCGGGGCCTCTTGGCCTCCTTGTCCTCTCTCTCCCGCCCTACATACCATCCAATCTCTGAGCGATCTCCACCACCTGCTGGTATGGGGTATCAGTCTCCAACTCTCGAGCCATGTTGAATCTAATACCATGGTTGAGCCCCTCAATAAATCGATGAACTCTCTCTCTGACTGTGCAGACTAAGGCTGGTGCATGTCTGGACAACTCGCTGAACCTGACAGCATACTCCGACATGGTCATAGTACCCTAGCGCAACAACCCAAACTCTATGCGCCGTGCATTCCAAAGGCTCTAGCAACAAACTCTCTCATAAACATCTTTGAAAACTGAGCCCATATGAGTGAAGCTACCTCGGCCGAGATACACAACTTGTAGGCTCGCCATCACTGATAAGATGCTCCCTTAAG
Source organism: Nicotiana attenuata (assembly GCF_001879085.1). Lineage (NCBI taxonomy): Eukaryota > Viridiplantae > Streptophyta > Magnoliopsida > Solanales > Solanaceae > Nicotiana > Nicotiana attenuata. The sequence continues at coordinate 22,116 of NW_017676734.1, forward strand.
ATGGAATGTAGTGGAAGCAAACCCACTCGTCTCCACAATACCCATAGTACGGAGGATACAGTAACATTCCTCAAGAAAACCATGTGCATCCTCTGAAACTAAGCCGCAGAAAATAGGGGGTGGTACCTCTAGTACCTCTCGAGCCTGAGCTACTCCCCCTCAGATGTTGATGCCTTTACCTAGGGCTGAACTAGGACAACCGGCTGCACTGGTATGACCTCTTGGACCTGGTCAACCTAGACCCGCTGCTCCGGGGTGCGGGTTGCGGGATTCTGTACTCCTCCACAGGAATGAGATGTGGCAGGAGCAAGTGGAATCAACCCCGCCTGATCTAGAGTGCCAAACATGCTCAAAAACTAGGCAGGGGTCTCCTGAAGTGCAGGAGCAATACCATGCGTCTCAGGTGCTTGCCCCCCAATTGGAGCTACTGGTGGCTCCTCTGTCGCAGCACAGGGAGGTGCTCTGGCTGCACCACGTGCCCGTCCTAAGCCTTTGCCCCGGCCCAGGCCTCTCGTGGCTCTAGCAAGGGGCGCGAGTGCCTGATCATCAGATCCAGCTATGCGTGTCCTCACCATCTGTAAGAGAATAGAAAGACAGAGATTTAGAATTTCGAAGACAAGAAATTTTCACGATAAGGAATCAAAAAAGTGAAGCTTTTTCTAATAGTTTCATAGCCTCCCGAAGATAAGTACAGACGTCTCCGTACCGATCCGCGAGACTCTACTAAACCTGCTTGTGACTCATAACACCTATGAACCTAGAGCTCTGATACCAACTTGTCACGACCCCAATTTTCCTTCATACGATGTCGTGATGGAACCTAGTCTCTAATACTAGGTAAGCCTTACATACATGCAGAATTTAACTTAGAATTTATAAAAACCTTCAAATAACTAAACAACTATCATATAAAGAAATTCCATAACTCAACAAAACACAACTCCAAAAAATCCGGCAAATACAAGTCACAAGCTCTACAAGAAAGTACTGAACATCCCTATACAACAGTGTCAATAAAAGGGAATAAAAATGAAATAGACTAGATAGAGGGTGACTCCGAGGCATGCGGATGCCGGCAAGTGTACATTGAAGTCTCCAAATCCAAGCTCGACTCACCGGTGCCTAGACTGGTAAGATATACTTGGATCTGCACTAAAAGATGCCTAGAAGCCTAGCATGAGTACACCACAACGGTACCCATTAAGTGCCAAGCCTAACCTCGTTAGAGTAGTGATGAGGTCAGGTCAAGGTCCTACTGAATAAATAAGAAATCTGAACAAGTATATGACAGTGTATTAATGACAAACAATGGAAATGAAACAATTAGAAATATGGCAAGAATTACTACACTAAACTAAGGGAAATAAGTCATCCCGAAAGAAAGCAAAGAATACTATGCTAAGGAAACAAAGCAACCAAAACAACAAGTGATATAATAAAAAAGTATCAACAAGAATCACTACCGAGGCACCGCCTCGTAGTCTCATATCACAAACCAATTCACAATCTTTCCTTATATCACTGCGGGAGCCTTGCATTTAGTTTTGAGAATCATTTTTTCTGAATTAGCTTCCCGCGTTTTAGCCCACCGTATCACATCTGATGGCTTCAAGTAGTTCCCCTTCTGGAAACACGCGTATCAATCCCACCTTATTTCATCGTATGCATTTCAACCCCAAGCCTTATACCAACCGCATGTGTATCAATATCACAAATCGCACCTCAAGTGCCCAATACCACAATTTGCCAAAAAATCAACAATAATGGTGTTTTCACAATAAATAGCCCATTGCTCAACCATAATATGCAGAAGAGTCTCAACAATAAAACCCAAAAGTGAATAACTTAACAAGAATGATGTTTAACAATTTTACAACTTTGCCTCAATGTGAATCACGGACTTCATAACTCAATACCAATTTCAATAATAAGATATTCTAAGAATAATAACTTCAAGTAAGGAACTCGACGGTAAAATAATGAATACAGAATAGAGAAAACAATAACTTCAACTAAATATGTAAATATAATTAACAAGTAAGGGATAAGACAAGCAAAGCATGTGAAGATAGACCAACGCTGATGGATATAACATATTATGGTAACTCAGTTAAAGGAATGAAAGGAATCTACATAGCTAAACCCGGTCAATTACCATATTTAGCCCGTTGACACACTCGTACATGCCTTCCACATATCACAATTAACACAAAACAACACCAATCCTAGGGGAAATTCCCCCACATAAAATTAGGCAAGACACTTACCTCAAAACACGCTAACTCAATCCACTAGTAAGTCTTTCCCTCGATGATCCAACTCCGAACGGCTCGAGTCTAGCCAAAACAACTTCATACCATAAATATAAACTATAGGAAGCTATTCCGAACAATAAAGTTGCAATCTTTCAAGAGAGATAAAAAGTCAACTCAAAAGTCAACCTCGGGTTCGTGTCTCGGACACTAGTCCAACCATACAAGAAATTACTCAAATCCGACTTCGATTAGCCTTTAAAATCCTCAAATTTTGGTCTACGAAGTTATCACAAATTTTCCCCAAATTTCCAACTCAAATCACTAATTAAGTGATGAAAATAAAAATGGATTCATGTAATATAGCCAAAACCGAGTTGAAATTCTAATAATGCTGCCTAGTCGTCCTCTATCGCGATCGTGGTCAAAGACTCGCGATCGCGTTGAACAATTCTCCCCAGCTCAATAAAACACTCTTCGCGATCATGTGAAGCCAGTCGCGAATGTGATGACCAGCTTCCTCCACGCACGCGACAGCGTCCCAGTTCACGCGAATGCGATGCACAAGCGTGCCTCAGCCCCCAGCCTCACCTTCCTTATACGCGAATGCGATATACCTTACACGTTCGCGTTGAGCAAGCTCAGAAAACTTTGTGATCGCCCTCTTACCTTCACAAACACGAAGAGAAAAATCCCAACAGTCCCTGATGACTCTACGCGATCGCAGGAGAACCTTCGTGAACGCATAGAAGGAAACCTGAACAGAAAACCAACAACTTCAGCAAATTCAATCAAGTCCAAAAATGATCCGATTTCAATCCGACTCACTCCCGGGACCCCAGGCCCCCGTCCGAATATACCAACAAGTTTCATATTACATAACGGACCTACTCGAGGCGAAAAATCACATCATACAATATTGAAATCGCAACCCAATTCAAGCCTATTGAAACTATGAACATCCGACTTCCAAAACTAACGCCGACCCATACCAAAGCAACTTCGATTGACCTCAAATTTTGCACACAAATCATAAATGACATGTCGGACCTATTTCAACTTTTGAAATCGGAATCCGACCCCAATATTAATAAAGTCAACTCTCGATCAAACTTCTCAACCTTCCAAACTTTTTAAATTTTGCCAATTCAAACCGAAACAACCTATGGACCTGCAAATCAACATCCGGACACGTTGCTAAGTCCAAAATTACCATACGGAGCTATTGGAACCGTCAAAACTCCATTTTGGAGTCTTCTACACAAAAGTCAAACTACAGTCAACTCTTTCAACTTAAGCCCCTAACTTAGGGACTATGTGTCCCATTTCACTCCGAAACTCACCCGAACCAAAACCAAACACCCCCAACAAGTCATATAACAATGATACAATATAGAGGAGGAAATAAATAGGAGATCGGGTTCAAAATACTCAAAACGGCCGCCCAGGTCGTTACATTACTAAAGCAATAAGATTATCAACTAAAGAGAAATATGTGAATTGAAAAGAAAAAGCCTAGGATTATGGTTTCCTCAGTTATTAGGATGAATGCTTAATGTGTTCACAATAATCACACCGATTTATTCTCCACTAGTCGTGAGTTCTCTTGTTACCACAATTATGTCTCGATCAAAAACAGTAATTTTCAAGAATTATTCTCTCGGACAAACCCTAGCTAAAAATTCAAGCGACTCACAAAGATCGTACGAAAGTTTCGTTATGTCTATCCCACATTTAAATACAAGTAATTAAGCTCTTAACTTAATCAGAAGTGACTGTGAGCACGTGATTTTTGCCCTATATGAATTACTCCCATAATTTCAAAATAAAATAATTTCTTTTCATTATTTGCAATTTTGTGAATTTTGTGGCATTTCTTGTTAATTGTTTGCATTTGTCTGTGCATTTTTATTTTTGTTTAATTAATGAAAAACAAAAAAAAGATATGTGCATTTGCATTTAGGGTCCTGTTTTATATTTTTAGGTTAATTAGTTAATCAATTGTGGCAAATATGAAAGAAAAATAATAAAAATAGTTTATTTTGCATTGTGGCCTTTTAATTTCGAATTTTATAGTTTTCTTTAATTTAGTTAATTTTGTTTTAAGAGTTAAATCAGGTTTTTATTTTTGTATTTAACAAAGTCTGAAAAATAAAAAAAAAGAGAAAATGAAAAGAAAATGAAAAGAAATTGGTCATGTTAATACAAGATAATTTGTTTGGGCCAGTCTCTAATGCCCATACCCCAGCCCAGGTCTAATGCCCATACCCGTCCAAATAATCCCCAAAACACAGCCCAATTTCCCCGACCCGTCTCCCTTCGAGACCAAACGACCCTGTATCATGTAGGGGCAATCTGGGCTGTCGAGGATAATCAATCCAACGGCTCAGAAGTGAGGACTCCTAGATATATAACTGTCCTAACGCCCTACCCGCCCCCTCTCAGAACCCCCCCCCCCCCCCCACAACCGTCTCTCGCTACTCCGCCCTGAGCCACCGCCTGTCGCCCGCCGAAAATCGTCTACGGCGGCGGTCGGCGTTCAATCGCCGTGAAATTAACACCACAACCCCTTCTTCGCCTCCTCATCTCAAATCACCACCTAGTTTCCCTCAAAACTCGCCCAAATTTCTCGAATCTTGATTCGAAGTCATGAACCCTAGCTCCGCCACAGTTTCTCCGGTGGCGGCGCCACCACCAAACTGCCACAAAAACACACCCTGAGACCCTTATCACTCCCTCTTTCCAAATCCCTAACCCATGTCCTTCAAATACCCCTAGGTCGACTCGAATTTTGAATCGAAAATCAGACTTAAACCTAACTTTCCCCAAACCATTTAAAACTCAAGTCCCTGCATCAATAACCTTTGCTCATGTCGATTTCAAACTCCGATTTAGTCGGAATCAGAGGCTAATTGGTTGTTCTTATCAAGGAACAACTGATTATCCTCAAGTTTCGTCTATCTCGAGATAATTTTAGTGTTTGGTTCACTTCGGATTCTGTTTCTCAGGTACATTTGTTCCTCTTCTTTTTCTGCTTCTTTGTTAAGTCCATGAGTAAATTGTTAGCCTAAATTTGTTTAAGTTTGTTTAGTTTAATTGCAATAAGTTTTGTGGATTATATTTCTGTTTAAATATTAGTTTAATAATCCTGTGAAGGTTTGTGTGTTTGATTCATGCTTAGTTTGTTTTCAATTGTCAACTATTCTGCATTTCTTTTAAGAATTTCGCCTTTTGATCTGTTTGAAGTTATCGCATTTGAGTAGTCCTGTTTGTCACACTTCAATAAATCTATAGGGGAGTCAATTGTAGGTCTAGAAACTTAAGGGGGTCTCAAAGGAAAGGGCAGATGTAGTAATAACTGGTTGGGCAAAGGTTAATTTAGGGATTTCATGTTGGGAGGGAATCATTTCTGTTAGGGGGAAGGCTCTAGAAGATAAGAGAAGCACTAGTTTGTTAAGGAGCAGGGGGTTTTCAGATATTTTAGAGGGGTAAAAGGGATAGAACAATTGAAATAAGGGGGTAAGAAGGGAATTGGTTAATCAGGCCTAGGCTGCCTTAGGCATGCCTATATAAAGACCCTTTGACTTTCATTTTAAGGGGGCTGGAACACTTTAATTCATACACAGAAATACAATTTTACTGTTTCATCAGATCTTCAGTGATTTTGGAACTCTTTTCAAATTCCTGAAATAATTCTGTCACATCTGAGCATGAAAATGGCTTGAAGTTGGTTGCAATATCATTTTAAAATCTGCTGGGATAATTGAACTAGACTGCTGTATATCGTTGCTTGTCTGAAGTGGATCTTACTGGCTGTGTTGTTGTCTATCTACTGCTGAATCTACCCTTCAATTGCTGAGTTTTGTAATTATTTTGGCTATATCCAGGTACACACTCCTGAAACTCATACAATGTGATACCTGATTGGAGTTTGAGAAATGAAAGTTTAAGTTCAAAATGTTTGGATGTTGGGCTATTAGCTTACAGTTGCCTTCATTTTACTTTCCTGTATTTTGCTCTTCTAAATGACCTATGCTCAGTTGAGAGTTGAATTAATCATGTCTAGTTAAAAGGATTCTGAATTTGCTAGGACCTGTATTTAAGTGTGTCATTACTTAAATCTCATTTCTCATTGTATGGTTTAAGTGACAAGAGACTGTACTGAACCCTTTGGTTTATTTAGTTTTCCTTTGTTTTAGGAAACAATTCTGGACATGAAATGGTATATGGTGTTTAAAGTTTTGAGAGTATCTTAATGGGAATGGAACTGATACTAGGTGTAGCATGTTTTGAATAGGATTTTTGGGGACTGTAAGGTTTAATTAATTCATGCATGCTTGATATATTTCATCCAAATTCGAAGTTGGCATATGCTGTGGTATTCATTATTGATTGTACTGGAATGATAAGTATAGGTTAGAGTGTTAAACTTTCGATTGGAATCTAGGTTAGTTCTGGCTATTACTGAAATCGTGCATGCTCTTGTTTAAAAGTTAGAACATATTTGATCATGCTTAAGGATAGTTAATTTTAGTCTTAATTTTTTTTCTGGAAATATTTTGAAGCTTTGTGGTTATAATTATCAGTGTTTGTTGGATCACAAAATTGGGCTGTAGCGTGTGGCCCAATAATTCTAAGAGTGCAGTGCTGTATTGTGGCACTTGTTCTTTTGGGCTTTAAGTGAGCCCATTTTTCTCTTTGTGTGCGTACGGGTGCTTGGCTTATGATTTGGGCCTTTTTGTAGACTTTGAATCACTAGTCCATTTGGGTTGTAATTACCAGCCTCATCAGTTGGGCCAGTGCGTTTGGCCTTAGTAATTCATAACTGAGACAACCCTACCATCCTGCTGGGCTCACGCTGGGCCCAAAACTAGGCAGCCTTTGCTCTTTAAACCAGTAGTTCATTTGGGAACTGAATTGGGCCATTAGCTTTTTAAAAATCAACCTTCTCTCGCAAGCCTTTTAGAGGAATTTTTAGTCACAATTGGCGTGTTAATTAATTAGGCCCTTATCAATAGTCGAGGTGCGCCATGCCAAACAACAATCCCAACTGCGTGGCCCTCGTTTTAATTAGTTTTAACTTAACCTTAGAATTTGAGGCGTGCCATTTAGCAAAGTTCCATGGCCCTCGCAAAGCTAAAAGCGCGTAGTTGCTTTAGACGCTTACTTTAATAACACTACCTTCCTAAACTCGGGTGCACATTTATGTGACCCAAATCCAAATCTGAACGTTAGATAAAATGTGTTATAAACTGCGAGTGCATTTATGTGACGTGGTTCAAAACATATTTTAAATAACGTTGCAATCTCCCTTTAACTAATTAAATAAAAGCGGTTTGAAAGCTAAATGCACATAGGTTAAAACTGTTCTAAAATCAGATAATAGGCCAATTACAGCAGTTGAGCGACCGTGCTAGAACCACGGAACTGGGGAATGCCTAACACCTTCTCCTGGGTTAACAGAATTCCATACCCGGATTTCTGGTTCGCTGACTGTAATACAAAGTCAACCCTTTCCTCGATTCGGGATTTGAACCGGTGACTTGGGACACCATAAATCTCCCAAGTGGCGACTCTGAATTCTTTGATTAAATAATCCCGTTTCGATTGTCCTTTAATTGGAAAAACTCCTTTGTTATACCCTTCCGGGGGTGTAGTGAAATAGGAGGTGTGACAGCTCTGGCGACTCTGCTGGGGACAAGAACCCAGAATCTCTGGTTCAGGGTTCAGAATTTGAGCTTAGATGAATTGTTATATTTTGGCTTTATCTGTTATCTGATTTTATTACATGTTTGGGCCTAATGTGCAAAATGTTGCTTTTTACCGCTTTGATATTATCTGAACTGTATATATAAACTGCTACGAAACCCTTCTCTTCTCCGTCCCGAGGAGTGCACGCTGGTCGTGACTTCTTTCTGTTAGTGTCATATCCCAAATAGAACGAGGTTCGGACAAGTTGCAAAGCTGGAGGATCTTTTGGTTACCGGTACGCAGCCCCCCCTCGGCTCGAGTTGTCCGCTCGGGTAAGCCAGGTCTAGAACGAATAAACCCATGTTTTAAACCTAGAATAACTCAGCCTCATGCCGGATCCCTAGTAGGAACGCTTATCTGCATCATGTGCATTTGACTTAGGGGACTCAACACAGGGGTTGGGTCCGTCTAGGACAGGTGTACCCAAAACAACAGACTATCCTGATGCATCCTACTTGTACATTTATTTGATTCGGATTTGCATGCTGACCGGCCGTTTGAGTAAAAGGGGAGAGTTTGAAAAAGAAAATAGCAGTATAAGGGTTAAGTGAGTTAATCACCTGTTTTGAAAGAAAAAAAACCAATGTCCAAATGGTACTGAAAATCTGCCGAATTTTTGAGAAAAATGAAAAAAAAAAAGAAAAAAAGGAAAAGGTTTTGTCTTCAAAAATAGTTGGTTTTGTCTTATTTGCCCGAACTACGCCAGTTTGATTCCCACAGGGCGTGGTATACGTAGGCAACCCTCATCGGGTCCAACTTCCCTTTTTGCAAAATTAGCCCAAAAAGATCAAAAGGTGATGCCATTCTTGTCAAAAATTGCCTAATGTCCCTAAAAGGGCGCCGGAAGGATGTTTTTGCAAGAACAACCACCTTTGGTCTTTTGTTTTAAATTTTTGGCCAGTTAGCAGGCACAGCCTTAAAATCTTCTTCCCCGAGGTGCTGAAAGGCCGTATTTGCAACAACTGGGTTTTAGTTTGAAATAAACTTTTTGAAAAAATGGTGTTATTCTTCTTGAGTCAAAATGAGTCGTAGTTTTTCCTTTAATTAAAATCACTTGAATAAATTGTGCAGAATGAGCACGGGTCAAGGTTTGTCAGTAACAATCATGAACAAGATCCCTTTGGAGTTGCATATGTGTGGGAGGATTTGGGCAAATCAGAGCAAGATAAGGTCAAGCTACATCTGGGAGGTCTCATTGGTTTGCTGAAGATAAGGCCTAGAGCAGACATCATAAAGGCATTAGTTACGTTTTGGGACCCAGCTCACAACGTCTTGCATTTCTCGGATTTTGAACTCACACCCACCTTGGAAGAAATAGCAGGCTACATGGGAAGTACTGAAGGTCTAAGGCATAAGTATCTGATCGCTCCAAGGGCCGTTAACTCTCAACNTGTTGATATTGCTAGGACCCATAGTGGTCGTTGCTTGCTGTCATCTCACTGATTTCATTGATATTTCGTACTCAGTCATATTCATGCATTCATATCATATCTCAGTCTCAGTTGTTATTTATTGATACATCATATCATTGTTCTGGGACTGTATTCATGACATTATGAGCCCGTGGGTGAGACTGGAGAGAGTGATGACTGAGTGACACCGAAAGCCTGACTATGAGTGACAATTATGGGAACGGGCTGCACGCCATGTGAGCATGTGATTTTTGCCTCGCATGAATTACTCCTACAAAATCCCCAGAATTAGGATTTTTCTTTTAATTATTTGGTCTTTTAGGAATTAATTGCATAATTTTTATGTTTGTTTGCATTTTTGTGTGCATGTTTAATTTATTTAGTTCATAAAAATACAAAAAAAAATATATATTGCATTTTTGCATTTAGGGCCTTATTTTCTATTTTTAGGATAATTAGTTAATTAATGTTACAAAAGGAAAGAAAACAACAAAAATAGTTCATTTTGCATTTTTACTTTTTAATTTTCAAATTTATTATAATTTTCTTTTTAATTTAGGATTTAACTAATTTTTGAGAAAAACAATTAGTTTAGTTTTGGAATTAAATCAAGTCTTTTTATTTTAATTTTGTTTTTAACAAAATCTGAAAAATGAAAAAAAGAAAAAGAAAGGAAAATGAAAAGAAATGGTGGTCTTTGATAAAAATCCAATTGTTTGGGCCAGGTCTTATAAATTCCGCCCAGCCCAAGTCATTTTTCCCCAACCCATTAAAAAACTTGGCCAAACCCACCTCAAACCAACCCAGAAACCCGGCCCAAAACCATCCCTGACCCGGTCTCCCCCCACCTAATAATCCAAACGACCCCGTATTGGGCATGTTTAATCACGACCGTTGGATCTCACTAATCCGACGGTTCGGAACTCAGGAGCACATAAATATATATATGTCCTAAACACCCCTACCCCCCCAAACCGTCTCTCACACAACACCCTCAAAACCCCAAACACTCCGACCATGCGCCGCCCTGAACCACCATCCGCCGCCCGCCGGAAATCGCCCATGGCGGCGGCTGGCGGCCAAATGCACCCAAATTTACACCCTAGAACCCCCTTGACCCCCTCTTTCCAAATCTCCAATCATCTTCCCTCGAATCCCCATATGTCTCTCCAAAAATCCCATCGCAGTTGGAAATCCTAGCGCCGCCCTTGTTTTCTCCGGTGGCGGCGCCACATTTGTTCAACCCCAAACTAACACCAATGGACCACCAGGCCCCCCTCATCCCAAATCCATCATCCTCTACCCTCGAATCTTAGCCAAATTCCTCGAATCTTAAACCCAAAATCCGAGTTCTAAGAGCCAAATCCAAACCTGGGCGAGTATGATGTTTGTTCCAACCCGCATGAGTTTTTAGAGCCGGCCTTGTCACGAAATAGTATTGTTCACTTGTGCCTGACAAAGGACAAGTGACTAACATTATTTGGGGACGAAGTTGGAGTGTCAGGTCTCGAGTTCGAGTTTAGCCGGTGAGTTCCATTTCATTTTTGGGTCTGTTTTCTAGTTCCATTTTCATTTATTGTCCCTCTCCTTTCCTTTTTCTTTTCCTTATTTGAAATTTCACAAAATTTTCAGCCGAGTTTGGGATATGTCTGTTTGGGCTTCGTTGGTTTTTCATTTTGTTCTTTTGTGACCCAAATCCAAATCCCAACAATGTTATATAAAATGTGTTGCGGACTGCGGGTACATTTATGTGACATAGTCCAAGACATTTTTTAAATAACGTTGCCATTTTCTTTAAAAAATGAATAAAAGCGGTTAAAGTTTAAAATTGCACCATAGTTTAGAACATGTATTAATATCAGATAATGTGCCAGTTATAATAGTTTAAGCGACTGTGCTAGAACCACGAAATCCGGGGGTGCCTAACACCTTCCCTCGGGTTAACAGAATTCCTTATTCAGAATTTCTGGTTCGCAGACTTCAAAAGGAAAGTCAAAGTTTTCCTCGATTTGGGATTCAAAATAAATCGGTGACTTGGGACACCAAATAAACTATCCCAAGTGGCGACTCTGAAATAAATAAAATAATCCCATTTCGAATAATGTTACTTAAAGTGGAAAAACTCCCTTATATACTACCTTTCGGGGTGGTGTGTAAAAAAGAAGGTGTGACAGCTCTGGCGACTTCACTGGGGACCCAAATCCAGAACTTCGGTTCAGGGTTTAAGAATTCGAGCTTAGAATAAATTGTTATATTTGGCTTTATTTATTATCTGATTTTGTTACATGTTTGGGCCTAATGTGCTAAGTGTTGCTTTTACCGCTTTGATATTATCTGAACTGTATATATATAAACTGCTACGAAACCCCTCTCTTCTCTCTCCCGAGGAGTGCACGCTGGTCGTGACTTCTTTCTGTTAGTGTCATATCCCAAATAGAACGAGGTTCGGACAAGTT
>NW_017676734.1:38150-39985 GCF_001879085.1 Nicotiana attenuata
CTTCCAGAACTACGACTCGGCTGATCATGCGGGCATGATACGAAGGCAATCTACCATAAGGATTACGACCAATAACCAAAAGAAAGAAAAAAAAGAAAAGAAAAAAAAGGAGTAGATAAAAAAGAGGAAAAGAAAAAAGAGGAAAAACAAGAGAGAAAAAGAAAGGAAAAAGAGAGAAAATAAGAAATCGAGAGAAGGAAACAATAAAAACAAAGAGAGAGCAAAGGCAAGAATGAAAAGAAGAAAAGAAAAAGAAAAAGAAGTTGTAAAATGGGAAGAATAAGTAATGCCGGGATGAAGCATGCAACTGTCGCAAAACATGTAGAAACACATTTAACTGTATAGGTGCATCACACCCCCAACGTACGATTACCTATCTGTTATTTGTTTCAAACTAACCGTCTGCTGTTGTTACTCTTAGCCCAGGTTTTTATAAAATGGTGGTTGGTCTTTGTGGTAATCTGGCTTCGCACCCATACTTTACGAGATCAAAGGGGAGCGTCGAAATGTCTTCAGAAATGACTCTGCCAACACTTCCCATCATGGATGATAGTCCAATATCAGGCATCCCGACCTCAGAATCGGCAGCTGCCGATGAAAACAGAATCCTGCGTCTCCGGGTTATGGAAATGTGGGACGCTTGGGCAAATGGAAGAGAGCCACCAAGCGCAATCCCGGGATTCCCCGAGCTCTTTCCTAGAGCAAGCGGTACCTCCACTGTCCCGATCAGTCACCCAAATACACCACTAGGACACCCAACTATCTCAGCTCATTTCGTGGGAACACCTTCTAAGGTTCGCCTCCAGGTGTTAATGTCAGGTGCAGCTTCAAATATCTTCATCGCTCCACCTTGCTCGGCCACGACACAGACTACACTGCCCAGGCCTAGTTTTGATCCATCAGCTTCCACCTTCCAAACACCCACCTTCCCAATGGAACCTCCTCAGTTTCCCACTTATACTTACTCCAAACCACCCCGGTATGAGTTCACGGCGGGCAAGAAAAGACCACCAAAACTCCTGAGCAAGAAGAGATTGCGAGAAAGATGAGGAGTATGGAACAGAGTCTTAAAAGCATACAAGGCTTAAGTGGACAGAAAAGTGTATCCTATGCCTGTTTATGTATGTTCCCTCATGTACATCTACCAGTAGGATTTAAAACCCCAAAATTTGAGAAGTATGATGGTCACGGTGATCCTGTTGCTCATCTCAAGAGATATTGCAACCAGCTGCGAGGAGCCGGTGGAAAGGAAGAACTCCTCATGGCCTATTTCAGAGAAAGTTTGGTTGGCATCGCGTCTGAATGGTACATGGACCAAGATATATCCCGCTGGCACATCTGGGGTGATCTTGCTAGAGATTTCGTCAGGCAGTTCTAGTACAACATTGATATTGCTCTAGACAGGAACTCATTCACAAACTTGATGAAGAAATCCTCGGAAAGCTTCCGAGAGTACGCAGTTAAATGGCGTGAGCAGGCCTCCAGGGTAAAGCCCCCGATGGATGAGGTTGAAATGGTCACAGTTTTCCTCCAAGCCCAAGAAGCTGACTACTTCCAAAATATGATGTTCGCAATGGGTAAACCGTTCGCTGAAGCCATCAAGATTGGCGAAATGGTTGAAAATGGGTTGAAAACGGGTCGAATTCTAAGCCAGTCTGCTATCAGAGCTACCTCCCAAGCCATTCAGGGTGGGTCTGGAGGAGTAGCGAAGGGCAAGAAAAAGGAAGAAACATCCATGGCAGCGTCGGGTGCAAGAAACACGTACCCCCAGATCCCTCTCTCAGAAAGAACCCCGCAGCACTATTACCCCCACCCAGGACCTGGCCTATGCTCCT
>NW_017676735.1:0-39980 GCF_001879085.1 Nicotiana attenuata
ATACACACGTATATATATGTATATGTGTGTGTGTATGTGTGTGTGTGTGTGTGTATATATATATATATATATATATATATATATATATATATATATATATATATATATATATATATATATATATATATATATATATATATATATGGGATATGGGAAAGGTTATGGCGTTATATACGCACCACCACCTGATCAGCTGGTATACGTTCATGATTTTGCCTGTAGTGGCCGAGATGATATGATGGGATGCCCTCAGAGGCTTGATGATGTGATGAACACATGTACCTATGCACGACATGACATTCATACGCCTATGCATGACACTATAAGTATTTCATGATTTACAAAGTTATCAAGACTTACAGGTTGAGTCATTTACTCTATATTTCTTCCATGTCTTTTATGTACTTATTTATGTGCCTTACATACTCGGTACATTATTCATACTGACGTCCCTTTTGCCTTGGGACGCTGCATTTCATGCCCACAGGTCCCGACAGACAGGTCGAAGTTGCTTGTTTGGTCAGTATGATTTAGACGCGTATTGTTTGGTATGAAGGGGCCCTATCCCGACCTTTATGTTAAGTGTGTGCTCTTAGAGGCTTGTAGACAGATGTCATGTATACGAATGGTTGTATGGCCTTGCCGGCCTATGTTTTGAGTTTACAAATGATCATGTTGGCCTTATAGGCCTGTATATCACATGTATAAGTTTTTTTTATCAGGTTGGGTCATCCTATATTGAGTATTCCCTTATGTTTATTCTTGTTAGCCCATGACGGCCTGTTTGGCCCATTTGCCAATGAAAGTACAATAAGAAAAATATGCTATGTTGGTACTCGGTTAAGTAAGGTACTGGGTGCTCGTTGCGGCCCATAGGTTTGGGTCGTGACAAAAGTGGTATCAGAGTTGTTCTGTCCTAGGGAGTCTACAAGCCGTGTCCAGTAGAGTCTTGTTTATGGGTGTGTCGTGCACCACACTTATAACCAGGAGGCTACAGGGCATTTAGGACTGTCACTCTTTCTTCTTGCTCTAGATCATGTGGTAGAGCTCAGTTGTAAGAATTCAATTTCCTAAACTCTATCTTACGACGATACCTACGTCCAGAAAGAAGGTTGGTAAGAGATATAGATGTGGAAGAGTTGAGTAAGAGGAACTCGATTTTGCATGATTCTTATGATGAGCAAATGTAAGGTCTTCAGCAGAATATGTGGGTACTAGGGCGTGTAAGCTTCTTTATAAGGAGCCTTAAGGCAAGAATACCACCCTTATGGTGAAAGGCAATGAGAGATTCAGAAGATAGATATAAGTTTGAACAAGTAAAAGAAGCAAGATGAAGAAGGGTACGAGGCACCCAGTTAAAGAAGATTATCAGTATTTACAATTCAGGCAGAGGAATATAAGCCTTTGGAGTTACCATTAACAATAACAGAGGTATGTACAATTGATCACACCCATTTCAGTTATGCCCTATGGGGGCTGATAGGTACAGTTTAAGAGAAGGAGGAGATATTAGGATCCGGCTGGGGTTAAAGTAACCCAAAATGGTGAATGGATTGTTTGTTGTTAGTTAACATCTTTGAAGGATATCCCAAATGTGCTAATAGATCTCCTTGTGAGACACCCAGATGGTGCACTCTAAAATAGTACAGCTAGATATGAGTACTACAAAAATAGGCACTGGAAGCCTGGAAGGGACAAATATTATCTTAGTGTGGCTTTCGTCCCTAGTTGAGAGAGAATGTTAGGCAACCCGAAGAGCCAGTGGATGCTGCAAGGGGGAGCTAAAAGCAAAAGAATGTCTTGTTAAAGTTTTCAGAATAAAGTGATAGACATAAATGTTAGCAGGAAAATAAGAATACAGTTAATAAGCATTATGAGTAAGATGTCAACATGGATGGCAACGGTATATCAAAAAAAAATGAAAATGACAGAATTATAGTCTATAGTTAAGTGAAGGAAAAAGACGAGAGGTGACAGGCCTTGAAACAACAAAGGAGTATAGGCCATAAAGTCATATCTTTATTTCGAAAAATAAGTTTGTGACTTTAACGTGATTACCAGAAGGAAAAGTTAGACCCCTGAGTAATAGAAATTTGTATGGGTTGGTGAACAAGATAAACTAAACATGAATTAGGGATCGAGTGATTTGATTATAGTCGGCATCATGAGAATTTTAGAGATTGCGTTCCGGCAATAATAGAATGGACAATAGAAGAATAATCTTTAAAGGTCATTCAGGAAGATGCTTCCCTAAAGCAAGCAATGTGAGCAAAGTTAAGCTTAAGGGACTATGTGTGCCAGTTAGACTAAGTGTCACCCTCGTGAGTAAGGAAATTTGTTATCCTTGGTATAGAAGGATCACCGCAAGGCGAGTAAGGGTCAACAATGATGTGAATAGATGCCAAAAATGAAAAGGTAAAACATTTATAGGTAGATCGTCGTGGTACCAACTCTTAGTACTCCCCTAAAAGGGGGAATATGGAGTGATGTGGCATTAAGTGAGAATTAAGTGGATATGGAATGAGATTACACTTATTCAGCTCCTACGTATATGCTACGATTCCAGAACATTAAGCAAGCACGACACCAAGGGGAAGAAGTAAGGGTTCCAGCCGGGATGTTATTGATAAATAAAGAGCCAGCGCAAGAAGTAAGTTAAGACAAAGGAAATAAAACAAGAAAGATTACGCGGAGTATTGATACGAGAATGGGCCAACGAGTAGTTAATAGTTGATTCAGGAAGAGTCTAGTTATGGCTAGTCAAGGGGATACAGACAAATCAACATGTCATGCAAGATAAATATAGTAAAACCCAATATAGTGAATTCAGCCCCACCGTTATGACATTGAGAAATATTCAAATGGAAGTCGGGGTAGTTAAAGGTACCATATGAGTGTTACGAAATAAAAGAGAGTGCCAGTAGAAAAGATAGTCAAAATATCAAGTTCAGAAGCAACCTTACAAGCACAAGGGCGTGGAGGTAAGTAACCATGGATAATTATAGGTGAGGAAGGACATCAAAAATTTCATCGAGTATACGATGTAATAAGCTCGCAGCCTTGCAAGAATCAGAGGGTCCTACCTAAGTACTACAATTAAAGTCTAGCTAAGGAAATAAGAGGAAGAAGGCTTCAACCTAAACATAGTAACTTGAAGGAGAAATGGTCATGTAAAAACAGTCTCACTACAAAATTGTATGTACGCCAAAAGAAAGTGGATCCTACCCAGGCTAATGGACGGGAAGAAGAAAAAAGTAAAAAGGTGATATTCAAGATCTCATGGGTATGGAATTCAAATATGTGTGGGCACTAAGATAAGCTAAGTGTGCACACAACAAGGGGCAGAAAGCTGAGAAGGAGCGAAAGGAATTATTCAATCAATGATCCAAAGTTAGTTACGTTATGAACGCACTTAAGATTTAGGAATATCATCTATGCAGCATATATGTTGACAATCATACAACCGTAGAAGACTCCGGTATCAGTTAAAACAAATAATTGAGTCCATGTCATAGACAAAGGATTAAATTGTTAGAAGAGTGTATCATGGATATTTCATAGCGCCCATAAAAGGCTAAAGTAATAACTAATATCATGAGCCGCAGATCAGAAAGTAGCTTAAGCCTACATAAAGGCTGATCAGAAGTAAGGGGAAACTAAAGAGTTACGTCAACGAAGTAAATCAGGAATCCGATTATTGGACCCAGAAATTATAGGAATCATGATTGAGAACATGGTAGAATCACTCTTAATATCAGAGGTGCAAGAGATATAGTACAACAACCATATTCTATAACAGCTCTACGATAAAGCCAGTTAGAAAAATACCAGCCTCATAAGAATTCAGTATGGAGCTCCCACCAGATTGTATAGGCACCAGAGGTGCAAGTATTATAATAGAGCTTCAAATGGTGGATGTGACTTATACCTATGTGGGAGGGAGGTTATAAAAGAGATAAAAGAATGTGAGGTGATATTTTAAAGTAAGTAAGGTAAAGGTGAACAACGTACGAAATACTCAAGTGTAGAAGGATGTGAATGGTCTATACTTCAAGTAAAAGACTAGAAGCGCTAGGATACAGTATCCAGGAATGATAGAAGCGTCGTCACTGGCATATCTTCCAGCCTATGGTTTCTAGGTACTGAGAGGTCTATTTAATAGAATAAAGAAGAGTTAGAGACTATGAGCTCTCGCTTGATGTTCCATAATAACACAAGGAAATCTATGGTGCAAGGAAGTTGAAGGAAGGCTGCGAGTAGTATAAATGGATATGTATGGGTTGCAAGCTAAAGTATGGTAGAGCGACAAGGTTGTAGGAAGACAGGAGTAAGGATAAGAAAGGGCGAGTGAGAAGGTGACAAGAATGGATAAGCCCTCGAGATTAAGCCCACGAAAATGAGAGAGAGCTGATGGGTTCTATAAATTATATAAAGCTTAGTATAGCCTAAATGAGCTCAAAGGAGTTTAAGCCTAGTAGCATTTAGAAGAAATGGAATGCTGACCTGGTAATAAAATGAGGGTGTAATTGTGACGGATAAAGGGTGACGTTTGGGCCTTCGTTTGAATAATGATTTGAAGAAAAAAAAAGGAGAAAAGATTTCGCGGACGGCACGAGATTAGAATACTCCCCCCCCCCCCCCCCCCATAAGATGAATCACATTGAGATACAATGAAATACGATTATGGAAATCACTTCAAATATTCCTCAATGCAACGTAAGCCCTAGTGATAAGGTATTACGTAAGAATACCCTAGTGGCAAGGTATTAGAATTACCCCCCCCCCCCCCCCCATAAGGTGAATCACAGTGGTATATTGTAGATCAATATTAAGGCAAATCAATAATGGATGGACAAAAGTCACAAAGTATGAGATGAGATTAGGTCATCATTCTTAAAATGAATAGTAATGAGGAAGCATTAAAGGACTTAGATTTATACATATGGGATAAGCAACAAGAGTAAGCTGGAATTTGATGGCAGACCTCAGCAATGATAAATCGAAGTAAGAGTTATGGTATAGTATGACCTACTTAAATGTAGTAAAATCATGCGGTTAGATAACCGGTTCTATAAAACAAGATGTAGCAATATTCGTAAGTTCAACAAAGTAACGAGCAAAGAACTTTAGTATACCTACAAATGCCCAGAGGGACATTTTATCAAGCTTTTATATATTTGCAAAGTGAGGCCTAGAGATTGGCTAGAAGCTGGAGCAAAAAAGGAAAGAAGAGTCGCATAGGCGCACTTACAAGGTCAGCATCATACAGGCTGCATGACAGAAGATAGCAACAGTTACGAGATTGGAAAGATTTCGACCACAAGTCGTCGTATGAGAAAAAGGACTAAAGTGGGAAATGCCCTGGCCTTTTGACTTATTCACAGAACAGTTGCCAGGATGGCAAGAGGAGTACTAAAGTATTCGCAAGAGCTATGGGTTATGAGAATGATAAATGCATCAGTCAACATTCGAGGACGAATATTCCAAAGGGGGGAATAATGTTACATCCCGCATTTTTGTACGTTAAAGTTTCGTCGTAAGTTAATCAACGTAAGCTCGGGAATGAGATTATTTTGAGATTATAAGTATTATGCCATTTTAAGTAAGTGATAAGTAAATTCGTGAAGGTGAGAGGGTAAGTAAATCGACGAAACTGAATTTCGTCGAAGTTTGGCATTTTGAGATAAAATACGGTCCGGGCTATAAATACCCGATATTTATGAACTAGTGTCATACAAGGTACCACATGACCATGATAGTAAGGTCCATGAAGTGTGTCAAAAAGTGAGTAGTATATTAAGTATTTGAGATAATTCTTAATTATGTGGGTAATTGGTTAATTATTGGTTAGTGAGAAATTAACAAGTTAATCAAGAGATTGGTAGATAATTATTGGGGTGGATAAACATTAACCAACGTGGCAGCAAAATGAGTCTTCATCAAAGACAAAGTGTTACTCTTATATCATGTAGTTAGGTGGCAAAATTTAAGGGATTTTGGTGGCCAAGTCATCCAAAAGAAATGGGGACCACAACCCATGATCTTAAAGGTTTTCCCTACAATATGAAATGGTGTAGATTGGCTTGCTAAGTACGGATGGAATTCAAAAACAAGATTCATTTTGACATTTTTCCAAAGTGAGATAACGTGAGTTTGCTTCAGCAAGAACATGTATATACATGTAACGTGAGTTCTTCAATAAAAACAAATTCATACGAAACTATTTAGCATAATAGCAACGGAATTTTGCGGTTCTAAGGGAGTACGGTACAATCTTTCTCAAAAATATCATACGAATTCTCCCCTACTTTGATCCGCCGTTACATTTTTGTCGCAATTGACGTATGTTAGAGGGATTGTCAAGAGAATCGACTCAGGTATGTTAAGGCTATCCCTTCTTTCTTTTTGGCATGATCCATACGAAAACACGAAACGAGCAAATGCACAACTTCCATATATGACTCTATTCATAAAAATACTAGAGATGCTTATGTTCTTGATTCCCCATGTGTCATATTATTCTATCACCTGTTCATGGGTCTTAAAAATACGTAAGTTGGTAAAGTTTAATTCATGATATTAATTAGAGGCATAATGGTCTTATGACGTACCGAGAGATTTTATTAACGTATTTCATGCATTTATACATGCACATTGACCCATGACCATATGGCGTTACATATGCGTGTATATATATATATATGGGAAAGGTGATGGCGTTATATACGCACCACCACCTGATCAGCTGGTATACGCTGATGATTTTGCCCACAATGGCCGAGATGATATAATGGGATGCCCTCAGATGCTTGATGATGTTACGAACACATGTACCTATGCACGACATGACATTCATACGCATATGCATGACACTATAAGTATTTATGATTTACAAAGTTATCCAGACTTACAGGTTGAGTCATTTACTCTATATTTCTTCCATGCCTTTTATGTACTTATTTATGTGCCTTACATACTCGGTATATTATTCGTACTGACGTCCCTTTTTCCTGGGGACGCTGTATTTCATGCCCGCAGGTCCCGATAGACAGGTCGAGATTCCTCCAAGTAGGCTATCAGCTCAGCGGAAGATGTTGGTGCGCTCCATTTGCTCCGGAGTTGCTTGTTTGGTCAGTATGATTTAGACGCGTATTGTTTGGTATGGCGGGGCCCTCTCCCGACCTTTATGTTAAGTGTGTACTCTTAGAGGCTTGTAGACAGATGTAATGTATACGAATGCTTGTATGGCCTTGCCGGCCTACGTTTTGAGTTTACAAATGATCATGTTGGCCTTATAGGCCCGTGTATCACATGTATAAATTTTTTTATCAGGTTGTGTCATCCTATATTGAGTATTTCCCTATGTTTATTCTGGTCAGTCCATGACGGCCCGTTTGGACCATTTGCCAACGAAAGTACAATAAGAAAGATATGTTATGTTGGTACTCGGTTAAGTAAGGTACCGGGTGCTCGTTGCGGCCCATAGGTTTGGGTCGTGACAGGAAGGCAGGATAACCACTAAACATGTTGCACGGAGCTCAGATAAACAATTAAGTCAAGTAGACATGCTAATCTAGACTAAACAGGAAACTACACATGCTGACATAATACAAATAGGAAGAAAACAAGTAATTACTCAGTAAAAATCGGATTTTACAACATTTAGCCCGTGTACGCACTCGTCACCTCACGTACACGGCGCTCACATATCAAAACAGTACCAAATCCTAAGGGGAGTTCCCCCACACACAGGTTTAGGCAAGCCACTTACCTCGAACCGAGCTCAATCACTCGATAACAATGCTTTCTCTACGAATATCCGACTCCGAATGGCCCGAATCTAGCCAAAATCAATTACATATCATAAATATAAGTACAAGAAACTAATCTAGCTAATGAAATCAAAGCTAAAGCAAGAAATTGGAATATCTTCCTAAAAAGCCTCCTCGGTCCCACGTCTCGGAATCGGGTAAAAGTCACAAAATATGAACACCCATACACTCACGAGTTCACTCGTACCAAAATTATCCAATTCCGATGCCAAAATCCCAATCAAAATCCAAAATCTTATTTGAAGAACTTCTTCCCATTTTTCCCAATTTTTCACCCCAAATTCGAAATTAAATGATAAAATTAGTGATAGATTAGTGGGATATAGCCAAAATCAAGTGGAGAATCATTACCCAATTGATATCTCTTAAAATCCCTCAAAATATCGTCCAAATCAGAGCTCCTAAACTCAAGTTTTGATAAAAATGGCCAAACCCTCGTTTTTTGAAATGTTTAATACTTCCCAGTGATTTCTTAATCGCGATCACGGAAATAGCCTCGCGATCGCGAAGAACAACTTCGCTTCCCCAGAATTTAACTCTACGAGAACGCGGAACACACCACGCGAACGCGATGCAATGGCTGCTCACACCTATACGATCGCGTCTGTCCTCATGTGACCGCGAAGAGTAACACTTGAACTCCACTACTGCCTCACTTCCTCTTCGCGAACGCGGCCTAGCCCACGGGTTCGCCTGATAACCTTTCGCGATTGCGTCCCCATCTTCGCCAACGCGAAGAACAACTTTAGCTGGCCTCTCATATTCCCTACGTGATCGCGAGACCTCTCTCGCAAATGCGATGAAGAAAAAGTCTGCAACAGAATACCAGAAAAACCTGCTATCTTTTCTTAAGTCCAAAAGGTCCGTTAAGCACCCGAAATCAACCTGAGGCCCCCGGGACCTCAACAAAATATACCAACAAGTCCTATAAAACCATACAAACTTAGTCGAGCCCTCAGATCGCATCAAACAACGCTAAAATCATGAATCACCCTCCAATTAAAACTTAAAGAACTTGAAACTTCAAATTTCTACAACCGATGCCGAAACCTATCAAACCACGTCCGAATGAACTCAAATTTTGCACACACGTCATATTCAACATTATGGACCTACTCCAACTTTCGGAATTAGATTCCGACCCCGATATCAAAAAGCCCACCACCGGTCAAAATCTCCAAAAATTCGAGTTTCACCATTTCAAGCCTAAATCAGCTATAGACCTCCAAAACGCAATCCGAAAATGCCCCTAAGTCAAAAATCACCCAACGGAGCTAACAGAACCGACGATAATGGAGTTGTCTTTATACAATTCCGACTACGGTCCAAATCCTAAGACTTAAGCCTCCGTTTAGGGACTAAGTGTCCCAAAACGCTCCATAAACCAAAACGAAACCTCTCGGTAAGTCACATCAGCAAGAAAAGATACGGGGGAAGCAGTAAATAGGGGATCGAGGCTATAACTCTCAAAACGACTGATCGGGTCGTTACATAGTACCAAACATGAACTCTTCTATTCTAGTTCCCACTCTCATTAAAATATGGTAAATTAATGCTTCATTTCTATAAGAACTTTAAGTTTCTTGAGGATGGGATTGTAAGTTCTGAGGTGAGAGAAGTGGACCTGGTTCGTGATGTTAATATGCTTGGACATATTTTGGATATGCCAATGAATGGATTTGACACCTATGTGAAAAGTGAGTGGCCTAGTTTGGAATAAAGGGAGAATGCTATGTACTTGACTTCCAAGTATATCCAGAAGAGGGAGAAGCGAACCTCAATAAAAGTTGGAAAACGAGACATAAAGCCGGTTCACAAACTCATGTTTGAGTTTGTGAACAAATGTTTGTTGCCTCAATTAGAAAGGAGGCATGAGGCCACATATTAGGACATAGCAGTCGTGGAAGTGTTGGATCAAAACAGGCTAATCAATTTGTCCTTATAGATAATCAGGTACATGGCAAGAGCAACTGATCAAGAATGAGACACGCATGGTCTGCCGTATGGGTCCTTTTTTACTAGGGTGTTTGAGCACTTTATGGTCCCTTTGAGAGGACCTATGAAAAGTAATAAGAAAGCTATGTTTAATGAGAAAGCCTTAAGGGAATGTGACTGCATTTCAAGACCACCGAGCATGAAGAGAAAAAACATGGTCACAAACCTATTAGAGGAATTGGATGCTGCCAATGAGGAGAAGGAGAGCTGAAAGATGAAATTACTTCCTTGAAAGAGGAGAACATAAAGCTAAAGGAAGAGATGAAGCAAGAGTAGGTTGTTGATATTGCTCGATCGCTTTGACAATCTTCTGGGGCTTATTCATGCTCTTCCAGCAAAAAACCTGGTCCTTAATCCTCTTAGGTCTCCCAGTCATCCCCTAGTCATGTACCTTCTATTACTAGATTCTAAATGTTTATATTTGTATTTTTTAATTCCTGTTGATAGCTTGACGGGTTTGCTCAACCGTCTTTTGGTTAGAGCCTTTTGGGCATAATATGGTACATCTTTTAATCAATATAATTTCTGCATTTTGGGCTTAATGTCTCTCTTTAAATTTAGTAATTTGATTCAATTTAATGTGCTCTTGAGATTATGTGCATGTTAGTGTAGCCCTAATGACCATGAGTTGATATTGATGAATTCTCACTTTTGACTCTACTGACTCTTTATTTTCTTGATGATGCCAAAAGGAAAGTGAATGATGTGTACATATGTTGATCAGCAATCGTGGTCCTTAAGCAGTTGGACCTAGTTCTTAAGCACTTGGACTAATAAATAACCAAATCAGTGAATGTGTCTTATCTGTTTGCAGGATAAAATATGTATCATGCCTAGCCATCTATAGGATGAATAAAATGTAAGTCATTTACACCTATGCAAACATGGAAAAATTTGAAGGAGAGTGCGGATAGTAGTGAAATTGATTCTTATTCTGAAGACTGAAGAAAAATTGTTCAAATTGTTGGGTGATTGGCACATGGATTTGTCATCATCAAAAAGGAAAAATTTGTTAAACTGAGCACGTGTGCGTTTTGATGATTAACAAACAAGATTAATTGTTTTGAAAGAGCTAGGTTTTATGGACATGTTACTTTGCTATTAGACTAGTGTATAGATATCTTATGTTGATGTTGATGGCACTAGGTTCGTAGCAGACTAGTACAGGATGCTGATCGGACGCGGAATAGACAAATACGTATGCAACTTTTATTCCTTAGGAAAACCTATTCGCGTGCTACAAGGACAACATTAGCTAGAGAAATTCATGTTCGAAAAGGATTAAACAATTATAGAAATACTAGCATTGAAGGAAAAGTTTGAGGAGTTGGAAACAAATAAGGAAACCAAATCAAAGTTGGAGAGGTTTTCCTTAATCGAAATATACTAGCTTTTGGAGCATTAATTGGAGAAGATTTTCGATCAACCTCACAACGATATAAAGAGACCTTCTACTGTTGTTCAAGAATAAATGATATTCGAACTAATTCACCGAATTATTATTGGAAATAGCAATCTCGGCAAGAAGGCGCTCTTGGAGATTCAAGATGCATGACTAAAGAAGCTGCTCTTGAAGGCAAAGCTATAGCAGTACTTTAGTTGTTTAGGTTGAGTTAATTGTCCTAAATTTTAACCTATTTGCTTTTGAGAAGTGTAATTAGAGGTTAATGCAAAAACTCTGAGTTTTCATATTCACTTCCTAGATTAGAGTTAGTTTGGGAAGAGGTAGCTAAAATTGAGTAATTTTAGGGGAAGGGTACTAGAGTTCGTTTCCTTGGCTATAGAGTTGTAACCTAAAAACTGCTCATTGATGTAAGTGAATTTATAAGGTAATTTCTTCGAGGGTATGCCTTAGTTTTTACTCCCTTGAGCAAGGAGGTTTTCCACATTAAAATAGCTGTGTTATTTAATGTTTGCACCTTACCTTGTGTTTGTGTCTGTTAGCTTAGATCAAAGAACCAGGTACTTTGAAAACGCAAAATTTGGACAAAACACAATTCAACCCCTTCTTGTGTCTAAGTGAACTCTAAGATAACAGTAATTCAGAATGGCAGCCATTGTGCCGATGAACCACAACCTGTTTACATGGGCAATCAATGAAACAACAACAACAATACACCCAGTAAAATCCCACTAGTGGGGTCTGGGGAGAATAGAGTGTACGCAGACCTTACCCCTACCCCGAAAAGGGTAGGGAGGCTGTTTTCGGCAGACTCTCGGCTCAATAAGAGAGACAATAATATCATAAAAGAAACAAAAGAAAAGGCATGTAATAACAAAAGATGCCAGAAAGAAAATAACAACAACGAATAAGTCAAAGGACAATAACACAAAACTATGCAAAACAACAATGTGAGCATAACATAGACCGCTAGCAAACCTAACCAAAATTCTATCAGACTACCCGGTACAAAGAAGGAAAAAACTCTCGACTATCCCCTAGCCTACGACCCTAATGCTCGACCTCCACTTGTTCCTATCAAGAGTCATGTCCTCGGAAATCTGAAGCCACGCCATGTCCTGCCTGATCACCTCGCCCCAATACTTCTTAGGCCACCCTCTGCCTCTTCTCGTACCTGCCAAAGTCAACCGCTCACATCTCCTAACCGGTGCCTCTAGGCTTCTCCTCCGCACGTATCCGAACCATCTAAGCCGCGCTTCCCGCATCTTGTCATCCACGGGAGCCATGCCCACCCTCTCCCGAATATGTTCATTCCTAATCTTATCCAGCCTAGTGTGCCTACACATCCATCTCAACATCCTCATTTCTGCTACTTTCATCTTCTGGATATGTGAATTCTTGACTGGCCAACACTCAGCTCCATACAACATGGCCAGTTTAACCACCGCTCCATAGAACTTACCTTTGAGTTTCGGTGGCACATTCTTGTCACACAGGACTCCAGACGCTAACCTCCATTTTATCCACCCCACCCCAATACGGTGCGTAACATCCCCGTCAATCTCCCCATCTCCCTGGATAATTGACCCTAAGTACTTAAAACTGTCTCGCTTGAGGATGACCTGTGAGTCAAGCCTGACTTCCACATCCGCTTCCCCCGTCACGTCGCTGAACTTACATTCCATATATTCCGTATTAGTCCTACTCAACTTGAAACCTTTAGACTTCAAGGCCTGGCTCCATACCTCCAGTCTCCCATTAACGCCGCCTCGCGTCTCATCAATCAGAACTATATCATCAGCGAACAACATACACCATGGCACCTCTCCTTGGATATGGTGCGTCAGTGCGTCCATCGCCAGAGCAAATAAGAAGGGGCTGAGCGCAGATCCTTGGTGTAACCCCATAACCACCGGAAAAGGCTCTGAGTCACCTCCCACAGTCCTAACCCGAGTCATAGCTCCATCATACATATCCTTTATCGCCCTAATGTAAGCCACCGGCACACCTTTCACCTCCAGACACCTCCAAAGGACGTCCCTAGGGACCTTGTCATACGCCTTCTCTAGGTCAATAAACACCATATGCATAACCCTCTTCCTATCCCTGTATAGTTCCACCAACCTCCTGATAAGGTGGATAGCTTCCGTAGTATAACGACCCGGCATGAACCCGAACTGGTTTTTCGATATAGACACCGCTCTCCTTATCCTCCCTTCCACCACCCTCTCCCAAACTTTCATGGTATGACTTGGTAATTTGATACCCCTATAGTTGTTACAATTCTGGATACCCCCTTTGTTCTTGTACACCGGAATCATTGTACTCTACCGCCACTCATCACGCATCCTCTTTGTCCTGAAGATAACATTAATAAACCCAGTCAGCCACTCCAAGCCTGCTCTATCCGCATATCTCCAAAACTCTACTAGAATCTCGTCTGGTCTGGTCGCTTTGCCCCGACTCATCTTACCCATCGCACCCACGACCTCCTCAACCTTAATTCGCCTACAATACCTAAAGTCTCGGTGACTCTCGGAGTGCTCCAACTGCCCTAACGCGATGTACATGGGCAATCAATGGTTATGGAAATTTGATGATGGACACAAGGATAATGACTGTAATTATCATGTTAGGCAAGAACCCGAAGCTTAGGGATGGCAAGCGGGGCGGGGCGGGGCGGGGCGGGTTTTCTCTTAACCCGCAAAATTTTAACCCGCCCCGCCCCGCCACGCATAGGAGTTGCACCCGTATTCACCCACCCCGCATTCACACTCGCGCCCACCCGCCCCGCCCCGCCCTGCATAACTGTTTTTAC
This sequence comes from Nicotiana attenuata, assembly GCF_001879085.1. Taxonomy (NCBI): domain Eukaryota; kingdom Viridiplantae; phylum Streptophyta; class Magnoliopsida; order Solanales; family Solanaceae; genus Nicotiana; species Nicotiana attenuata. The sequence continues at coordinate 14,048 of NW_017676735.1, forward strand.
TTCATTTTTTAGTTTTAAGTGTTCTCTTTTTATTTTTGCTTTTCACAATACTTTATATTATATTTTCTTTGAGGTCAAAGTGTAAAAATCAAGATTTGCCATCTATGGGGCCATATGCAATAATTGACCGATTAAACACATTGTACAGTTATAGGTTATATGACATAACTGTTTAATAACTATTTAAAACACAGCCATTTATTTAATTAGTAGTAAATAATTTTTGGATAATAATACCCTCTACACAGTAACACTGCTGTTGCTTCTTCTTGAAAAATACAAGAACATTGTAGAGGCGATTTTGGGAGAGTTGAGCCCGCAATCTTATTTTAATCTTTTGGTCCTTCTTTTGTAATTTTCACTCAATAATAATAGTAATAACAATGACAACATATATGATAACCCATATTGTGATAACCCAATCTGCTACTAGTGATTTGTTTGCTTTAGGCATAGGACCACACTATTTTAAAACTGTCACTAGGAGTCTAATTATAATTAATTATACAATAAAGATATACATTAGGCAAATTAGTAAGATAACTGAGAAATATAATCATTTCATTATGCTTCAATATATTACGTGGAACCAATTTCATCTTTAGAAAGTCAAAAAGTTGAGTTTCTTTTTTTGATGAAGTTTTTAAACCCACACCCGCACCGCATCCGCATAGATTTAAATTATTTTTATTTTGACCTGCACGGCTCTGCCCCGAACCCAAACCCGCACCGCCCCGCATGTGTCTAAATCCGCACCGCCCCATTGCCATCCCTACCGAAGCTGCAACCTGGAAGACTGAACTGAGCCTCTAGTTGCTTGCCTGTATCATCTTCAATTTTTGCAAAAGATACTTGTCCTTTAATTTTAATTTTTCGGTATCCAGGGATTCAGTTTCTCAACATTTTCTATTTCACATGTTGCTGTAACATACAAGCTAAAGTAGTTCAATAAATAAAGAGAACGTATTCAGAAAGAATCAAGAATGATCCATGGAGAAAGTAAGATTCTCATTCTGTTCCCCAATTCCTTTGAGCTTGTTTTATTCCAGGCAAAGCTGGTATACAGTAATACCTCTTTAATTAATGAATCCTGCTAACCTTCTAAAACCACTAACTATATTCCAAGGAAGCAGCAAGAACGCAACATTTTTTTTCCACTTAATCTGGGATCGCAAATTCATCCTAATATAAACAATGGCAGAATCAGAAATTTTGCTAACGGGTGTCAAAATATAAAGAAGTAAATATACAAAAATATTAAGGAGAGTCAATATATATTATATATACACATTAAATTTTTTTACGCCCTCCCCCCCCCCCCGTCAGGTGAAGGGCTGTCAAATGTCACCCCTTCAATGAATGGTCTTTACTTGGATAATGCCCTTCGAGGAATCATATGAGCAGCCTTTATCCCCAATATGTAGGAATTCTGGGAAGGGGAAAAACAAAAATTTATGCAACTTTTTTTTTTTTGTGTGTATATGCATACATAGACATTATGTGTGTATATACATATGGAGATCTAATTGAATGCAGTCCTTAAGAAAGCTCTTAAGAGATACATGCATGTATTCCACACTTAGTGCCACGTGGGATTTTCTTATCTTTTAAGAGATACATGCATGCATTGTCTTGACGGTGCTTGCTAAAAGTTGCAGAAGTTTTAGGCAGCCAATTTAACTGCTTTGAAGTTTACGGGTTAAAAAATTTGTTTTTTTTTTTTTAACTCATCGAAATCTAAATAAAAAATTTATATTATACTTAGATGGTTTTTTGAGAAAAATAAATTTAGACCAAAGCTACTAGGATACGCAAGTCGCTTTAGGCCGCTATTCGATATTCATGTCTGATTATAGTCTCTTTTTCGTAGTATCTATTTTCTCCGGTCCAAAATAAGTGATTTTTTGGTTGTTTTCACACATTAAGAAACTCACCTTTTAACATTTATTAGCAATGAAGTTGACCATATTAACCTTTACTAGCTCTTCACATAAATACTCCTAACACATACTTCAACATGATTACTCCAAGGGCAATGTAGGGAAAAAATAATTAATTCAGTCTTGAAATCTGAAAAAACCACTTATTTTGGACCACAAAAAAAAAGTCAAAAAATCAATTATTATGGATCGAAGGGAGTATTTGTTTGGAAGCTCCTATTTAGATTCTCATTATAGACTTTGAAAAAATAAGGGACATTAAAATAATAGTACTCCCAGATGGTTACATCATGCTGTCATGTCAGCTTTCTGTATAAACCAGTTCTTTGATTCAGAAATATCCCCAACCTTTGGACGTCTCTTCTTTCATAGTATATAAAAATAAAACTTCTCTAACATTTTGACAAAAAACTCCTAATCCTTAATTGGGGCCAAGAGTTCACTCACAAGAGGAGAAGACATGGGTCAGTCATCTCAAGATAAGGGGCAGCCAAATGAACCTTTGCTAGAATCCGAACTGCCAACGTTGGCGGCGGAGCAAATAAGCTCTGAACTTGAAGAAATCCTATCCGACACAAGCTTGTCACATCTTCAGCGGTTTGGACGGGCATCCGTCGTAGAGTTGAGAAATCTCTTCCGTCTAGCAGCTCCGGCTATCATTGTTTACTTACTTAACAATATTACTTCCATGTCTACTCAGATATTCTGTGGCCATCTTGGCAATCTTCAACTTGCCGCTGCTTCCCTTGGTAATAGTGGCATTCAACTTTTGGCCTATGGAGTCATGGTACGTAAATTTGTTAATTCACCTCACAAAGATTAATAGCCTGTTTAGCCAAGCCGGAGAAATCAGCTTATTTCGAGAAGTACTTTTTTCAAAAGTGTTTTTGAAAAAAGTATCTTCGGAGAGAAGTAGTTTGTTTGGCTAATCACTTTGAAAAGCACTTTTGAGCAATAATTTGTGTTTGGCCAAGCTTTTCATAAAATGCTTTTAAGTATCAATTACGAATAAGGACATGAATATATTTACTCAATAGTTAATTATATAAATAAACAAATAATCTCAAAAATTTATTATTACCGGCAATAATTAAAACTTTTCAATTAAAATATGAAAATAAAATTAAAAAGTACTTAATTCTTTTAATATAAGTCAAATATATTAAAAATTATTCAACAAATATAAAGCATTCATCCCTAAATTCACTATATATTAGAAAGCTATCCTAAAAATAAGAAGAAATACTTATACATTAGTATCCTAAGTATTAGGTTTGACGGTTATTTTAGTACTATATACTACTATATTTTGTTAAGGATATTTTTGGTAAGAAGAAAAGTCAAAACTTCTTCTGCTTCTACTTTCGGGAAGAAGCTACTTTTTTCTTCATAGAAACTGCTTCTGCTTCTTCCCAAAAGCAATTTTTTCCCCCAAAAAAGCTTGGCCAAACACCTTAAATTAAGAAAAAAAAAGAGCTTTTTGAAAAAAAAAAAAAAAAAATCTTTTGGCCTCTTGAGAAGCTTGGCCAAACAGGCTATAATTCTCACTGCTTATTTAATTTACTTGTATGTATACTTACAACAAACAATATTGGAACTGCAGCTAGGAATGGGAAGTGCAGTGGAGACATTATGTGGGCAAGCATATGGAGCTCACAAGTATGAAATGCTAGGGATATATCTTCAAAGATCAACCATACTTCTTATGCTTACCGGAATACCACTTACGGTGGCCTACTTATTTTCTAAGCCAATCTTAATTTTACTAGGACAATCCAAGAAAGTAGCATCTGCAGCAGCACTATTTGTCTATGGTCTAATTCCCCAAATATTTGCTTATGCTGCCAATTTTCCAATACAAAAATTCTTACAGGCTCAAAGCATTGTCAATCCTAGTGCATATATAGCAGCTGTGACATTAGTTTTTCACCTTTTCTTAACATGGCTTGTGCTTTATGTATTTGATTGGGGATTGTTTGGAGGAGCTTTGGTTTTGAGTATTTCATGGTGGATAGCTGTGATTGCCCAATTTGTATATATTTTGTGGACTGATCGATGTAAGAAAACATGGAACGGATTCAGCCTTCAAGCATTTTTTGGAATGTGGGATTTCTTCAAGTTGTCTCTTGCTTCAGCCGTGATGTTGTGTCTGGAGACTTGGTATTTTCAAATTTTAATTTTAATTGCTGGTTTGCTTCCAAATCCTGAGGTAGCCTTGGACTCTCTGGCTGTTTGGTAAAACCGTCTACTTCCAAATTTATTTATTTTTGTTTTCTTAATTAAACATTCTTGGTTTAATGGTAAATTAATAATTTTGTAACGCAGTACGACAATTCTAGGGTGGGTATTCATGATATCTGTTGGCTTCAATGCAGCAGCAAGGTTAGTCACTGATTATCGAATGCCTGATATTATATATTCTTCATTTTCTATCATGATAATTGTGTTATATATATATATATATATGAATTGCTTCTACTGTTGTCAAAAGTTTAATACAACCGATAATTAGGGGTTTCAATAATATAGTTTGATCAATTATCTTAAAAAAAGATATATCATGCATGCCCATTTTTTGGGTTAATTATCTCCTCCTGTATATAACATTTTCCAAGAAAGTGCTAGTAATACTTTGTATAATATTAAATTTATACAAATCACACATTTTATGCATCCGTATTTAATTGATTTGATTTAGTAATTTTTCAACTTCTTATATAAAATAAAAATAAATTATCCTAAATACTCGGTCTGATTATAGCATATACCTAAATTTATTTCTTAAAAACAGACATAACATTGATTCGATTAGGCCCGATTTCATCAGTTCAGTCGATTTTGAAAGTTCTTTTAACACCCCTACAGGCTATAACCAGTTAATTACTAGACTAGAATCTAGATGCTTTTCTGTTTACCTTTTCTATTTTATCTAGAAAATATATTAATTAGAAAATAGAAAATAAAAATAACTCTGGGCGTGATTACTAAAACAGCTTCTAATTTTAGAAGATAAGGTGAAATCGAGAGAATATGAATTCATTGGATACTTAATTCCATAGAAAAATCTCCTACATATATATAAAAAAAATATGAGACGAACATATTTAAGGACACCAATAAACCACGACTACACGTGTATCTTGAAAGGAATAAGACCAAGAAAGTGATAGCAATACCAATAATTAAAATATCAAGAATTACGTTATCGAAAACGGCCAAAATCAGAAAAGATTGCTCCACTACGCATGGAATCAGTTCACTCCAAAAATAGAAATGCAAATCAAGCAAGTTGATCTTTGCATAAATATCTCAGCAAAATCATCATCATGACATTCGAGAAGAAGTTCTGATAACAGTAATTTGATAAGGAATTCAGTTAGTATATACTTTCTTAATTTAAACTAATTTTTCACAACAAGTATAAATTAAGTTGTTAATGCTTCTTCCGTTTTAATTTATGTGATTCTGTTCTTTTTTAGTCTGTTCCAAAATAAATGACTATATTTTTAAATTCAAAAATGTTGTAACTTAAATTTTTTATTTTATTATTAATATCAAACTTCTATAGTCTGATGTGACATATTTAAGACCACAAATTTCAAAAGTTTTATAATCTCACGGATGTTATAACATGCATGTTTAAAATTATATATCACATGCTTCGAAATGTAGGAAGTGGTTTTTATTAGAACCTGTATCATTAAGATTTACCTGTAATTATTGTACAAATATCTTGATTGAACGAATATAATTTTTGCAATGTCGGTGTACAAAATTTAAGTTCATTTAAAAATGGCAGTGTGAGAGTGAGCAATGAGCTAGGAGCTGGACATCCAAAATCAGCAGCATTTTCTGTTGTGGTGGTGACATTGAGTTCCTTTGTCATTTCTGTAATATTTGCAATTCTGGTGTTATTATTGCGGCATGTAATGAGCTATGCCTTCACGAGCGGAGAAACCATAGCAGAAGCAGCCTCAGATCTTGCTCCGCTCTTGGCTCTATCTCTCATACTCAATGGTATTCAACCTGTTTTATCTGGTAAGTTTTCCCATCAAAGTTGCGTTGATATTTTCTTTTTAATTATTTTATTTTCTCTTCGGGTTCCCATTTTTAAACTTTCTACGGAGTAAAGTTGAATGCTTTTTAGTAACTGGAAATGGGTTGATAACTATGATGAAGCTCCAGGAGGTAGAATATGGGTAGTATGGGATCCAGCTCAGGTGGATACTCGGTGATCAGAACTCATGAACAATTTATAATGGGAAAGATCACTATGATTCAGCACAGAACCAATTTTAACTACTGCGCAGTCTATGATAAACACACTATTTAAGACAGGAAAAACTTATGGGAGGACTTAAAGGCGACTATGCATGGAACCAACAGCCCTAGCCTAATAATGGGTGACTTTAATACTATTCTGGCAAGTGAAGCTAGGATTAATGGCAACCCTGTTCAGGAAATAGAGGTAAGGGACATTAAGAGCTTCTTAATTGATACAGGACTAGATGAATTAAAAATTGTGGGAAGGCAATACACATGGTCTAAGAACCATAATCATAGTAGAATTGACAGAATTCTGGCAAATGCAGAATGGATACAGAAGTGGCCTTACATGGAGGGAGTCATTATGAATCCAGGCTTCTCTGATCACTGTCCTCTGAGTGTGGGGTTTGATACTATAAACCAAGCAGGCATGAGACCTTTCAAATTTCTCAACTGCTTGGCAAGCCTAAGTGAATTTGATGCAATTATAAAGCAATGCTGGAGGATTATCAAAATGGGACCTGCCATGCTTACTTTGTGGAATAAGCTCAAAGCACTGAAAGGAGCCCAAAAACAACTGAACAGACAAGAGTTTAGTGGTATAGGGTGTAAGATACAAACAGCAAGGGGAAAACTAAGAAGCATGCCAGCCCAAATGACTAGCCCAGGCCAAGATTATGAGGTAGTAACTCTTGAAAAGGCCGCAAAGCTAGAGGTGGAGAAGTGGCTGAAGGTTGAGGAGAGTGTATTGAAACAAAAGTCAAGAGTTCAGTAGCTTAAACTTGGGGATTCTAATACAGCATATTTCCATGCTTGCATGAAAAATAGGCAAGCAAGGAATAATATTGGCAGACTAACCACTAGCACTGGGCAAATCCTATCAAGTTCAACTGAAGTGGAGGAAGAAATACTGAGCTTCTATAAGGGATTGCTTGGTACCGCTGCAACTCAACTGCCAGTAGTCAACCAAGAGATTATACAGAATGGATATACTTTAAATAGGAGGCAACAACTGCAGCTTATAAACCAGTTACCAAAGAGGAAGTGAAGCAAGCTATAATGGACATTGATGACAACAAAGCACCAGGGTGTGATGGCTATAACTCATTCTTCTTTAAAACGACATGGCACATATTGTATGAGGTAGTTACTACAGCATTTACAGAATTCTTTGAAAATGCTGATATGTGTAAAGCCATCAATTGCACAACCATTACCTTGATACCAAAGATTAAGAATCCAACAAACATCAAGGACTTCAGGTCAATTTCATGTTGCACAGTGCTTTATAAAATAATTTCTAAAGTGCTCACAGCGAGACTTCATGATGTGATGGTAGAATTAATTGACAATTGCCAAACAGCCTTTGTACCAAACTACCAGGTAGACTGATTACAGACAATATCATCATGAGCCATGAGCTGGTCAAAGGTTATGGGAGGAAGAACATCTCCCCTAAATGTATTCTCAAAATAGATATGTAGAAGGCCTACGACTCTGTGAAATGGGTGTATATTGAACAAGTGACGAAGCTATTGGGCTTCCCTAAAGTGTTTGTGAAATAGATAATGGCCTGTATCAGAACTGTGTCCTACTCTGTGCTAATCAATGGTAAGCCTGTTGTACCATTTGAGGCAAGAAAAGGGCTGCGGTAGGGGGATCCACTATGCCCATTCTTATTTTTACTAGCTATGGAGTACCTAAGTAGATCATTGAAGACAATGAAGGACAACAAACAGTTTAAATTCCATTAAAGTGTGCCAGAGTCAACCTAGTTCAGTTGGGATTTGCTGATGATCTACTTCTATTCTGTAGAGGAGACATACAATCAGTTAAGATACTACAACAGCACTTTCAAATGTTTTCAGCAGCCTCATGTCTGATTGTAAATCCGAACAAAAGCTACATTTATTTTGGTGATGTGAGCAACTTGCTTCAGCAGCAAATTATGGACATGTTAGGCTACACTAAAGGTGAACTACCTTTCAGATATCTGGGTGTCCCACTGAGTATTAAGAGGTTATCTGCTATTCAATGTGAGCCCTTAATAGAGAGGATGTTAAACAGGATTCAAAGTTGGACAACAAAATTTCTTTCATATGCAGGAAGAACAGTGTTAGTTAAGAGTGTGCTATTTGCTATACAAACATTTTAGGCTCGGATATTCATCTTACCAAAGAAAATTATCCAATTCATAGAAACAAGTTGTTGAACCAACAAAGAAGGCTTTGATTTCTGGGGACAAACTGTGTGCACCATAGTTAGCAGGGGGCCTAAATTTTACGAATGAGGAGATGTGGAACAAAGCAGCCATATGCAAACTACTATGGAATATTTGCACAAGAAATGAGAAACTATGGGTGCAATGGATACATACATACTACATAAAAGGGAACACAGTCTGGGCTATAGAGCCCAAGAGTGCATCATGGGTCATCCAAAAGATATTCAAAGCAAGCAGCTACTTTGAAGATGTAGGATTTACAGAAGAGGATGTATAGAAGATGGAGAAATACTCTGTTAGACAAATATACAAAGCCAATGCAGGGAGAATTTCCAAATATGTCGAGGAAATTAGTATGCAAAAATAAGGGACTGCCCAAGTGGATATTCATACTAAGGCTGGCGATACAACAAAGGTTTGCTACAAAAGAAAGATTAGCAAGATGAGGGGTCAGTTCAGAGCAAACATGCTCACTAAGCCAAAGAGAGAATGAAACTGTGCAGCATCTATTGTTTAATTGTGAGATAGCAGGAGATATATGGCAGCACCTATTATAGTGGCAAGGTATACAGAGAACAAAGAAAGCTTGGCAGGAGGAGTTGACATGGCTGAAACAGTTTAGCAAACAAAGAGTGGAGGTGCAACAGTAAGTAGAATGACCCTAGCAGCTACAGTCTACCACATTTGGCAAGAAAGAAATAATGTGATATTTCATTAGAAGAAGAAGAAGAGACCAACCAATGCTATACTACGATTGATCATTCAGGAAATACATGTCAGGGTCACCATATTCCCCTGGTTAGATCGAGTAATGTCTAAATTGAATTGGTACCCTGATGTAGGCTAGAGGAAATAGTAGCAATAGAGGATTAGTAGTAAAGTCTATAAGTAACTCCTGGCTGGGGCTTCATGTTCAGTAGGAGGTACGCTAGAGCTTTTAGTTGCAGTTTGTGAGAATTGTAAATATCTTTACTTGGTAAATAAAATACTTTAATTATCCAAAAAAATCAAGATTAAATATTTGTCAAGCAGTTCAAGTAGAGTTACAATAGTCATCGCTGAATCGACGGATGTGTGTTACTTTGCCGAAGTGATTTTTGAAGGCAGAATTACTTTTGGAGTTTTTCTATTACTCTTTTTCTGGGGAAATTTTATTGAATTACTTATTTTACAAGTCAAGAAAATGATGATGCTCATAAACTTAGTTATTCCTAATTTCCTTTTTTTATGTCTCTCTCTATTACCTTTTTCAATGTCTAGAAAGACGTTTCTCAAAAAAGTTTCTGACTATTTTATGTAGAACCTCTAAAGAACTAATCGTGGAGAGAACCTTGGTTTGAGGCTTTTGAGAGAGAGATTTGAAGGGAAAAAAGCTATATTAACTAAGTTCACTATATGTACCTGTGCTACAATATTTTTGAACTCGGAAAAGATAAAAAAAGAAAAAACCAAGTTGAACACTAAATACAGAATACTAAACTACCTTGAATTCAAAGAGGGAAAGAAAGCAAAATGAAAATGAGCAGCATTGCTGCTGACGCTGGTTTTCAGCCTCGGCTTGCGAGGGAGGAACAAATGCTGCATGGTACACCAGCCTAGCAATCCGGCTTTTATGTTTGAGGGGGCACATCAAAATTATTTAGGGGGTCCTTGATGTATATATACACGGTTTTTGCCGAAGATAACGGGTTTCGGTGACCCCTTTAGTGACTATGTTGGTCCGCCTCTGCTAGGCCTCTAGAGTCTAAGGCGAATCTAGATTTGTTACAATGGGTACATTTGAACCAAGTACTTTCAAGTAAAGTAAATTTTTATGTAAAAATTCATTAAAATTGTACCCAATAGTAAATATAAACTTATAAAAAGTTTAAAGATTGAATCCATACAGTTTAATATGAATTTACTTCTGTCTAGAGTAACCTGACACGTTATAGAATATTCGATTGTTGAACGTAGGTAGATGTTTGCGAATTGTTCTTCACAATAGGATACCCTGGGATTCTGATGAACCTATCTATTTTGTTGTTTAAGAAACCTTTTTGAATTCCACTTATTCTATATTCTGAATAATACAACTTTGCAGTTAGTAGCTCTTTTTTACACTTCTTAATTGAAGTTCAATATTTGCTTTTTCGGTAGGAATTATTCTTTTGCATTTCTATCTATCTCACCTTTACAGCTTATCTCACCTTAAAAGCCAAGAAATGGGAAAGAGGGGAAAACTCGTAAATCTTCCAAGTGGTACAGAAGAAGAGAAAGAAGAAAAAAAAATAATTCAAGCCTTTGTTTCTAACCTAATGTTTCTTTGAGGAAATGATCTCCTGTGACTAGTTATATTTTAAGTAGCGAAAGTAATATTATATATAAAGATATCGTATATTTTATTTATCAATTTTCTATGTTATTTGTTTACCAATCTCCTTTGGAAAACGGGTTATAATTAAAAGAGCATTTATAATAATGGATCATAAAAGTGATCTCCCCTTTGGTTTTTTAGGAAGGGAAGTTCAATCAGAAGATGTATATGATTTTTGTTTGTGCATACAGATATCTTTAGAAGTTTAATTATTTATTGATTGGATTATCATGGAGTATTTGTTCTTTAGCGAATGATGTGATCACCAACCTAACAATTTGTCGCTCTCAGGCATCATCAATTAAAGATCGACATAAATTAATGTATGGTTCTTATTAATTAATATATGAAATATTTTGAAGGGGTTGCTGTTGGGTGTGGATGGCAAGCTTTTGTGGCCTATGTTAACGTGGGATGTTACTACGTTGTTGGCATTCCATTGGGTGTTATTCTCGGTTTTAACTTCAAGCTCGAAGCTAAGGTATATTCTCTTTACCAATTCTTTCACAATTTTATATTTTTAAGTAAAAAAAAAACACTTATTAAATTTATTATGTGAAATTATTCCAATTACCATGACAACTAAAAAAAGACAGAATTAAATAAGTAATCTTCTTCTCTTTACGATGGAATAATATTAAGCATGAGGAATAATGTAAAATATTATTTTTAATTTGAAATACTTTTGTTCATAATTATGACCAACTGATGTTAATATTGTTTTACTGAAATGTGAAGGGAATATGGTTGGGGATGTTAGGAGGAACAGCTATGCAGACCATCATCTTACTGTGGGTGACTTTTCGAACCAATTGGGAGCAAGAGGTATGTTTTAGAATTTGATTACTTGTTTTATATTTGAAAGAAAAAGAAAAACTTTTGCTTGAGCAGTTTTTTGAGAAAAAAAAGATGTTTTAACTTTTTTTGAAGATTTCCTAACACAGTTTTTCAAATATTATGATTTTTTTTTTTTTGGAGCTTTTGAAAGATTTGAAAAAACTGAATTTGCAAAAAGTCAAACAAACACTTATGTCCCTCTTCACTTAAAATTAATTTCCAAAAACTACTTTCTAAAACCTAGTGTTCAAAAAACTTATACTCTACTAGTAATTTTCGACCATGCAATATAATTAAAATCTGACCCTTGATCAACCGTGGCAAGTAATTAAATTACCAATATATATTATAAGCATAATCAAATGTTCCAATAGAACTCTAGCTTTTGATGATTTAGTAGAAATTTAATGTTCGAGGTAGTGGAAGTGTTTTCCTGTGATTATATAGCCAACATGTTTGACGATGAATATGTTGTTTGTTCACTTTGATAGGCTAATTAAGCTCTCTGTTTTTACTTGTGTTTTACAGGTGGAAAAAGCAAAGAGCCGATTAAATATGTGGCAAGACCAGAGTAAAAAGCCATTGTTGAATGATTGAGAAGCAACAGCCGGAAAATTAGCTAATTCAATTGGACCAATGACAAGATGTCATCCCTTATTTCACTGTCTTAATTTTCGAACTTTTCAGCTTTAGGCACATTAACCGTTGGAAAATTGTTAAAGAAAATGGGGTATGGGTATACTTTTAGCCATTCCACATGCTTCATTTTTTAGCAACAGAGAGGGGGTCTTAGATTAGGGGGGAAAAGGGGAGGGGCTCTTAGATGCGGAAATTGCAATTTTAAGATCAGATTGCCCACAAAGTTTAAGATCCTGTCACGACCGTAAACCCGGACCCGATCGTGATGGCGCCTCTCGTGAAGACAAGGCCAGCCGACACATTCCCATTTCAATCTTAAGCAGTAAAATAATAAGTATTAAGTCGTAAACATGATAAAATCTCAAAAAATAAGCAGTTAACAGTATAATTTGCGAAAAACAAACCCAACACAGCCCGGCATAGGGGTGTCACTAGTCATGAGCATCTACTAAGGTCCGAATACAACAAGAGTCTAAAATGTACTAGATACAGTCTAATGAAATCGAGAGGGAGAAAAGCAGTGCTGCGAACGTCGGGCAGCTACCTTGCTAAACTCCGATGACTCTGCCTCTGAGCAACCAATACCCACTACCAGGTTCAGAAATACCTGAATCTGCACACAAGGTGCAGGGAGTAAAGTGAGTACTTCCAACTCAGTGAGTAATAAAAATAAATGAAGACTGAATAATATAAAGCCACGTAAGGCACAACATTAAGCTACAAGAGGCATAACAAATCAGTGAATATAATTAAGCAGTGAAATCTCATAAACCTCTCTTAAACAGTTAAACAATATACAGGAAAGCAACTAAAAAGTAAACACATAATAATTGCCCCTCAGGCACAGTAACAACAGAATCGGCCCCTCGGACAATGTAACAAAACAATACCAGCTCCTCGGGCTATATCTCAAATCACAATGGGTACCCGCGCTCATTGGGGGTGTACAGACTCCGGGAGGGGCCCCTTACGGTCCAAGCGCATAATCAAGCCATCTCGTGGCATCATAAACAGGCTCTCGGCCTCATATCAAATCTCAAGCCATCCCGTGGCGTACAATCTCAGGCCCTCGGCCTCATTATCATGTCTCAAGCCACCTTGTGGCGTACAAATCTCAGGCCCTCGGCCTCATTATCATAATCAGTGTATCACTGCTGCGGCGTGCAGCCCGACCCAAAAGTATCCTCACAATACAGGCCTTCAGTCTTACTCAGTCAGAATCTCATAAGCCCCTCGGGCCACAGTAAAATATGAAGCTCAGCTCAAATACCTTTGAAAATATCATTTAATGTGTTTAAAACAGAATAATACAGCTGAGTTTTTAAATTAGAAAAATATAGTATGACTGAGCACCAGTATGAAATCAATCAGTGAGACAAATATCATTTAATAATCCCCTAAGGGTTCAAACAGTTGGCACGAATCCCACATATGGCATTTAGCCCAAAATATAATAATATTAAATAATTAACTATCAAATACACAGTAAAATAATCATTCAGGATGGACTAAGTCACAATCCCCAACGGTGCTCTATCCCACGCTCGTCATCTAGCGTGTAAGTCACCTCAACATAGTCGTACGCTGTGGAATTCCGGGGTTTCATACCCTCAGGACAGCATTTAAAATCATTAATCACCTCGAACTAGCCCGAAAAGCAACTCTGCAACACGCTTGCCTCTCGAATCAACTTCCGAGTGCTCCAAATCTACCAAGTTCAGATTTTTATCATCAAATTATGCTAAACGAATGAATTCGAATTGAAAAATATCGAATTTAAGCACAAAACCCGAAATCAGTCAAAACACGTCCCCCGGAATTGGACAAACTTTATACCAAAATGTTCTTCATCATCTCACGAGTCCGTACATATAAAGAACTCGAAAATCTTCGTTTGACCCCTCAAATCATCCCTGATAGGTCTCATAATCTCAAGCCCTAACTCAACCTTTTTCTACTGATTTTCATGAATTAAACACTGATATTTTGTTCCTTAATCACAAATAATCGAGTTTTAGGGTCCAAAATCCTTACCTCAATGAAGAACAATGATTTCTTCTCTTCAAAATCGCCTCAAGGCTCTTTTCCCGTTCAAAAATGGTGTAAAAGGGTCCCAAGTCGCGGAATAGGTCTTTAAAACATTCTGCCCAGCTATTAAAATTCCTTCATAGCGAACACGGTCAAAGCCTCGCATTCGCGAAGCACAAAATTCCGCTGATCAAAACTCTTCTTCGCGAATGCGACCCTACCATCACGAACGCGATGCCTCACCTCACAAACCTACGCGAACGCGTCCAAGCCTCCCGCGAACACGATGCTTACAATCCCGGCCCTTCGCGAACGCGGGACTCCCCTTTGCGAACGCGAAGACCAAACCTGACGCCTCCCTTCCTGACCCTTCGCAAATGCGAGGGTCCACTCGCGAACGCGAAGACCAAAATGTCTGCAACTGCTGGAACTCAAAATCTGCAACTCTCTTAACTTCAAAATGATCCGATTGACCACCCGAAACTCACCCGAGGCCCCCGGGACCTCAGCCAAAGGTACCAACATATCCTAATACCTTATTCAAACTTGTTCCAATCATCAAAACACTTCAAACAACGTCCAATCACCCAAAACACATCGGATTCAAGCCTAAGGTTCTAAATTCTTCCGAATTACGCTTTTGATAAAAAACCCAACCAAACCACGTGCGAATGACCTGAAATTTTGCACACACATCCCAAATGACATAACGAAGCTACTGCAACTTCCGGAATTTCATTCCGACCTCTATATCAAAATCTCACTTGTCAACCGGAAAACGCCGAAATCTCAATTTCGCCAATTCAAGCCTAAACCTTCCGCGGACCTCCAAAATGCATTCCGATCACACTCCTAAGTCCCAAATCACCTAACAGAGCTAACCAAATCGTAAAAATTCCGATCTGAGATCATATACAAACAAGTCAAATCTTGGTCAAACCTTTTAAATTTTAAGCTTCAAACTGAGAACTGTTCTTCCAAATTCATTCTGATTATCCTGAAACCAAAACTAACGATTTACATAAGTCATATTACACCACACTGGGCAAGTCATGCCCGAGAACTGGCGAGCAAAGTGCAAAAGCTCTAAATGACCGGTCGGGTCGTTACATCCTCCCCCACTTAAACATACGTTCGTCCTCGAACGTGCCCAGAGTTGTTCCAAAAGCCAACCAATCGCCGAATAACCTTACCACGCATATACCCGGGGGTGATCCCGCGTTACCCTATCTCATATAGGTCTGATAACACATTGTAACTGAAATTTCACAATCCAATCTAGCCCATAAATCATAGGACCACATTTCCACTTCTGAAATCATCAATACCATCAGAATCTCACATTTATGCTGTGAATAAGTCCGAACAAGCTGTAACAAACCATATCTGTAACCTCAAGTGCAATTACATGATATACCACATAACTCAAACACTGGTAGCGATAGCTGCTAATCACAGCAGTCGCACACAACAACCGAATATCGATAGAAAACCTCTTATCAACTAAAGTCTTATTCCATCACTTCCATATACTGCCAATGGTAAATGAAACACGCAATAAGCCATATCCATTTCTCAGATCAACCATTCATGAAGCCACTTCTCCATTGGCAAAGACCATAGCAAATTTCTGAGCCGAACCTCGATATTATCCTTCCAACATGCTAAAATCAAATCCGTTCGTATTCATTAATGATCCCAACGATCTCGTCTAATCCAACACACTACTCTGGTGTCATGACACCTCAATACAGGCTAAAGCCACAACTTGCGCAATACGCGCACCAATAAGCAACAGTCCGAACATACTCAAATCATGAAAATTGACTCAAATGAAAGAGCTGTACCTCAAGCTCACATGTACCACCACAACACAAGGCTGAGAACCCGTCTCACATCATAGGAACAGAACACACGAATCTAACCCTCAAGGTCATACCCCCACATAACTTCGCTGCAATGCACGATCCTATCCAGATACTGCTCCACATGAAACGCCTCAAGTCACTCTACTCGAAATTGACGACCACGCGCAATTGATGTCTAGAACCAATGTAAATCATCATACCCACGGTGAAGCAAATAACATACACCACAGAAACCCGAAAGAACATAATCGATACGCCATTCACCGAGTAACACCCAATACTCTTCCCGCTCGACTTCCTCTATGAAACCCCAATAGAACCGCACCATGTAAGCCTATAACCAACCAATCATAACGCCTTGCAACACAGAAAGATAACTCATAGATCTCCCCAGATTATTGATAAGCTCAATAATAATCGAATCAACACATCCCTCAACATTACAACTCGGAGCCAACCAAGCCAACTCAAGTTAGAACACGCATCCACATTGGCCTGCCAACGAACTCCTTATCAAGGAAACCCTGAAGCTGCTCCTTCCACCCCTTTAACTCTGCCGGTGCCATACAATACGGTTCCCGACGTCAAATCAATACCGAAATCAACAACCTTGCTCGGCGACATGCTCGGCCACAAGAAACACATCCAAAAAGTTCCTCGCCAACAGAACTGAATCAATGGTAGAAGCTTCTGCACTTACATCCATCACGAAAGCCCAAATAAGAGAGACAATCCTCCCCAGCCGTCCGCTGGGTCTTCGAAGCTCCAAAACCACCCTACTAATACCATAACATCCGTCGAACCTCGCCACTAAATTCGTGGCATTCCCGGCATAGCCAACATCGTCGCCTTAGCGCAATAGCCCAGAATAACACGACATGGAGACAACCAGTCTGAACCCAATATCACATCCAAAATCTAACATACCAAGCAACGAAAGATCTACTCGGGTCTCCAAACCCCGATAGTCACCACACAGTGTCGATACACACGACCCGCAACCACAACATAGCCGGAATACGAGAACTCCCAGTCTCCAACTCCATATAGCACACGAATCACCATACCTGATCCCAATTCTGTCGTCCAAATACATACCACATCTCTAATACCCAATCATTCCACGAGAGATACTCTAACATTCTTCTGTGCCTCCAAGCAAACTCGGATATCAGCAGTCGATCTAACAAGAAAGTGTCGCAATACCACCGAAGTACCATCAACTTAATCACATTGCCTTTTTCTGAAACATATACCCTCGTCAAATTATCTCCAACTGGAAATACCATTTCCTTAATCATTTGAAGATCATTCCCCTAATCATCTTAAGCCTTTTTCTCTAATTATCTAGAACTGCCCGAGCTTCCTAAGAATTTCATGCCCTTCCGTTCAGAACTGAACCGTAACCTTACACACGCAAATCTCGATCCTCCACACATACCGCATATACCAAACCATCCTAAAATAACATGAGAATTTCATATCCCTTCCGAGCCACAAACAACTATGTACCCAACCAACCAAGAACTTTCCATTGATCCCATTCAGAAGCTTCTTACACTCGCAGAAAATACGCATCTCTAACCGCAGTAGAAATCATCAAGAACTCTCCGTCTCCCTTTTTTTTTCTTTGACAAGACCAAAGCTGACATGACCGAATCCTTCTAACTCAACCAAGCTACGCAGGCCACCAAAACCTAAGAGCATTGCCGTGAAATGCCTGTAGAAGCCCATTACCTCGTAAACATCTAAAGAACTAATCATATCCTTGCCATACTGGTTCGACATACTACCAAACTATCCCATCTATCCGAGCCTCCTTCTGATTTACCTTTAACCTGATACTGCTTCTTGCTATAGCATCACAATTCCTCAGCCCAGACTCACCACAAGAGACCCAAGCCTAATACCACACAGTGTAAGGCTCACAACCCGCTGAATACTCTTTTAAATTTTCCCAAAAGCACCATGTGCAAAAATACCTACCCTGAAAAGACTTACCGCGAGTTTGTAGACATTACCTTCCTAATAATGTTATACAGAACCCCATAATGATATCGGAATACTACTAGTCTTGACACCTTCCGGTGCAACCTCAGTTTCTAGCCAAAAATACATCTCGAAAATTTCCACTTATTACATGAAAAATCTTGAACGCATTAGAACCATTCTCTAGAGTCATCCACTTTACTCAAACTACAATTAGCCCGATAAAATGAACCGAACAACCCGTGCCTTATTAGCACTCCGACACCGCACAATATATCCTCATCCCAAAGCAACCAAGAAACTTCCTGCTCTATGCACCGAGCATTCATTACCAACAATAACTCAAGTCATTCCCCGATTCTCATGTACCCATAAAGAATAACATAACCTTTATTGAAA
This sequence comes from Nicotiana attenuata, assembly GCF_001879085.1. Classification (NCBI taxonomy): domain Eukaryota; kingdom Viridiplantae; phylum Streptophyta; class Magnoliopsida; order Solanales; family Solanaceae; genus Nicotiana; species Nicotiana attenuata. The sequence goes on from NW_017676735.1 coordinate 32,594, forward strand.
TTTACTTTACTCGAGCTAGAGCTGATTCACAAATACGCCTCGAACTGGGACCATCATAGCACATAACCGTGCAATCAACTATTCAATAGCAAACTCCCCTACTTGGCTCGAAGCCATAGATCAAAACGCACCATAACTCATAATGAATATACTCTATTATTGACATACTTCCGTAGTGAGGTTAAACTCAATCCTTCATAAGCTCATGAAACACAGACCATTTGGTACTTTAAATCTTCTGCAAATCTCGCATTCACCCTCGTAATAGTTAAACCCACTCTCTTAAGCGACCCCCAGATTTAAATTTCAACATATATATTTCACTTGAAAATGGGATCGTCTAACAGACAACGTAAGGATCACACAACTTCCGAACACTCCGCAGGAGATAACCCACCTGTTTTGCCTCAAACTAACATTTCTGTATACCTTTCACCATCATGTACATTACGCAGTCACTTAGTCTTCCTAAGTCAGAACTCATACCGCAACATGAAATTTACTCTACTCCCAACTAGGAAACATGGAAAGGTTCTTCACACGCCCATAACTCGGGGCTAAAACTCAAATCAAGACGGAAATCAAGCACCTAATAGTTCTTCTATCCTCCAGCAGACCCTTCTCATCGCTTCAAAATCATACGAATACATCTCGCAGTCACATCACCCTCATCACGTAACTATCCAGTCATTACTCCCCTTAATAGGGACACAACAGAACATGTAGATCTAGAAACACGTGCTCACAGAATCAGCACCTCGGTGCTCAAGCTATAGGCAAAAAATCCGGCCTCGAGTCCCTTAGACTGGCCCAACATCAGCACATAGAGATCACATCTCGCCCCTCAATCAGGGAATCACAATCCATCGATGCACATCTGATACCGAGCGCTCGTTCGCGCATACGAATGCGTGGAAGGAATTTCAAGAGTTACTTTTCAAGTTGAATCAAGGACGCACGATAAGAATTCAAGAATGTGAAGTTTTTCCTAAAGGTTCTGCAGCCTCTCAAGGATAAATACACTCCATACCAATCCGTGAGACTCTACTAAACCTGATCATGACTCGTGAGACCTATGTAACCTAGGCTCTGATACCAACTCTTCACGACCCTAAACCCGGACCCGATCGTGATGGCGCCTCTCGTGAAGACAAGGCCAGCCGACACATTCCCATTCCAATCTTAAGCAGTAAAATAATAAGTATTAAGTCGTAAACATGATAAAATCTCAAAAATAAGCAGTTAACAGTATAATTTGCGGAAAAACAAACCCAACACAGCCCGACATCAGGGTGTCACTAGTCATGAGCATCTACTAAGGTCCGAATACAACAAGAGTCTAAAATGTACTAGATACAGTCTAATGAAATCGAGAGGGAGAAAAGCAGTGCTACGAACGTCGGGAAGCTACCTTGCTAAACTCCGGTGACTTTGCCTCTGAGCAACCAATACCCGCTACCGGGTTCAGAAATACCTAAATCTGCACACAAGGTGCAGGAAGTAAAGTGAGTACTTCTAACTCAGTGAGTAATAAAAATAAATGAAGACTGAGTAATATAAAGCCATGTAAGGCACAACATTAAGCTACAAGAGGCATAAGAAATCAGTGAATATAATTAAGCAGTGAAATCTCATATATTTCTCATAAACAGTTAAACATTATACAGGAAAGCAACTAAAAAGTAAACACATAATAACTGCCCCTCAGGCACAGTAACAACAGAATCAGCCCCTCGGCCAATGTCACAGAACAATACCAGCCCCTCGGGCTATATCTCAAATCACAATGGGTACCCGCGCTCACTGGGGGTGTAGAGACTCCGGGAGGGGCCCCATACGGCCCAAGTGCATAATCAAGCCATCTCGTGGCATCATAAACAGGCTCTCAGCCTCATATCAAATCTCAAGCCACCTCATGGCGTACAATCTCAGGCCCTCAGCCTCATTATCATATCTCAAGCCACCTTGTGACGTACAAATCTCAGGCCCTCGGCCTCATTATCATAATCAGTGTATCACTGCTGCGGCGTGCAGCCCGACCCAAAAGTATCCTCACAATACAGGCCTTCGGCCTTACTTAGTCAGAATCTCATAAGCCCCTCGGGCCACAGTAAAATATGAAGCTCAGCTCAAATACCTTTGAAAATATCACTTAATGTGTTTAAAATAAAATAATACAACTGAGTTTTTAAATTAGAAAAATATAGTATGACTGAGCACCAGTATGAAATCAATCAGTGAAAAAAATATCATTTAAAAATCCCCTAAGGGTTCAAACAGCTGGCACGAAGCCCACATATGGCATTTAGCCCAAAATATAATAATATTAAACAATTAACTATCAAATACACAGTAAAATAATCATTCGATATGGACTAAGTCACAATCCCCAACGGTGCTCTACCCACGCTCGTCATCTAGCATGCAAGTCACCTCAACATAGCCGTACGCTGTGGAATTCCGGGGTTTCATACCCTTAGGACAACATTTAAAATCATTACTCACCTCAAAATAGCCCGTAAAGCTACTCTGCAACACGCTTGCCTCTCGAATCAACTTCCGAGTGCTCCAAATCTACCAAGTTCAGATTTTTATCATAAAATTATGCTAAACGAATGAATTCCAATTGAAAAATATCGAATTTAAGCACAAAACCCGAAATCAGTCAAAACCCGTCCCCCGGGCCCGTGTCCTAGAACTGGACAAACTTTATACCAAAATTTTCTTCATCATCTCACGAGTCCGTACATATAAAGAACTCGAAAATCGGAGTTCGTTTGACCCCTCAAATCATCCCAGAAAGGTCTCATAATCTCAAGCCCTAACTCAACCTTTTTCTACTGATTTTCATGAATTAAACACTGATATTTTGTTCCTTAATCACAAATAATCGAGTTTTAGGGTCCAAAACCTTACCTCTATGAAGAACAATGATTTCCTCTCTTCAAAATCGCCTAAAGGCTCTTTTCCCGTTCAAAAATGGTGTAAAAGGGTCCCAAGTCGCGGAACAGGTCTTTAAAACATTCTGCCCAGCTATTAAAATTCCTTCATCGAACACGGTCAAAGCCTCGCATTCGCGAAGCACAAAAATTCCGCTGACCAAAACTCTTCTTCGCGAACGCGACCCTACCATCGCGAACGCGATGCCTCACCTCACAAACCTACGCGAACGCGTCCAAGCCTCCCCTGAACGCGATGCTTACAATCCCGGCCCTTCGCGAACACGGGACTCCCCTTCGCGAACGGGAAGGCTAAACCTGACGCCTCCCTTCCTGACCCTTCGCGAACGCGAGGTTCCACTCGCGAACGCGAAGACCATAATGTCTGCAACTGCTGGAACTCAAAATCTGCAACTCGCTTAACTTTAAAATGATCCGATTGACCACCCGAAACTCACCCGAGGCCCCCGGGACCTCAGCCAAAGGTACCAACATATCCTAATGCCTTATTCAAACATGTTTCAATCATCTAAACACTTCAAACAACATCAAATCACCCAAAACACATCGGATTCAAGCCTAAGGTTCTAAATTCTTCCGAATTACGCTTTCGATAAAAAATCCAACCAAACCACGTCCAAATGACCTGAAATTTTGCACACACATCCCAAATGACATAACGAAGCTACTGCAACTTCCAGAGTTTCATTCCGACCTCTATATCAAAATCTCACCTATCAACCGGAAAACGCCGAAATCTCAATTTCGCCAATTCAAGCCTAAACCTTCCACGGGCCTCCAAAATGCATTCCGATCATGCTCCTAAGTCCCAAATCATCTAAAGGAGCTAACCAAATCATAAAATTCTGATCCGAGATCATATACAAACAAGTCAAATCTTGGTCAAACCTTTCAAATTTTAAGCTTTAAACTGAGAACTATTCTTCCAAATTCGTTCTGATTAGCCTTAAACCAAAATCAACGATTTACATTAGTCATAATACACCACACGGGGCAAGTCATACCCGAGAACTGGCGAGCAAAGTGCAAAAGCTCTAAACGACCGGTCGGGTCGTTACAGATCCCGTTCGGAAAGCCACCTAGGAATTGGATTTGGGTGTAATTGAGTGTAATTGCATTGTTTGGCATGTTTGTTTGGCCAAGTAATTACTTGGTCAGCATGGAATTGGGTGTAATTGGAGGGGTGTAATTACACTCTCCAATTCTCAAGAAGGAGGTGAGAATTGGTGCTAATTATACTGTGCAATTACAAGGTTGCTTTTTAGTTTATTTCCCTTATATTTTTATTTTTCTTTCTTTGTAACTTTTTATTTCTATTTTTTAATTTTTTAATTTTATTTTTACTTTTTAATGTTTTTTGAAATTTCAAAATATATTTTTTTGTACATTATTTATATTTTGTTTCTCTACCTTTACGTGATTCCATGAAATTGCTTATATTTTATTTATTATTTATTTTTTTGAAACTACACCTCCTAATATTAGATATAATGAGTCATTAAAAAACTTTGTATATAATGAGTGACGCAATTAAAGTAGAATTTTGTTGTTGAATATTGTTATAAACTTATTATGTTCCCTAATATTAAGTTGTAGTGGAACTTACTATTATTATGTTGGAATTTGACATATGTTAAACTATTTTTTTGGATTTAAAATTATGTTATATTCATGGTTCCAATTTACTTGTTTTAGTAGTATTGGCTCATATTGCATGTTGTTCAATTGAATAATGTTTTGACATTATATTTATATATTTTATCAAACATGAATTCCATGATATTTTACAAAACATTTGTTTTTAGTTTTTGTAAGTATCTAAACTAAATATTATTAATTTAGAATATATAAATATATATTATTTTTACAATATTAGTTATAAATATGCGATTACTAATTAATGTATATTCACAAAAAATATACATCTTAAATATCAAATATAATATCATTTATACTTATAAAAATTTATAGGCATATATTTATTATATTAACTTTTAAGTTTTAATAATTACTTCATTTAAAATTTTATCTAACTGTATAATTACACTTGTGCAACCAAACAGTAAACTAGTAATTACAGCGTAATTACACTATGACAAACAAACATGTCAACGTAATTATACAACTGTGTAATTACTAGACTGTGTAATTACTACTTTAGTAATTACACCAATTTCAATTACCTGGTGACTTTCCAAACAGACCCTAAGTGTAGAAAAAAAATTCCATTTAAGTTAGAGGGAGAGGAAGGGGAGGGGGTTAAAATATGTTTTGTTAAATGATAGTTTTCTCAAAGTAAACAAGCAGATTATCATTTTCTGTTTTTGAAAAATACCGAATTGATTAAATCATCTGAATTTACAGATTAACCTAACATGCAAACAATCAGAACCTAAGAGAGAAGATGGAAGATATAGAGAGAAGGTGAAGAAGATGAATTTGGTATCGTACTAATTAACTGAGTGCAATACACGTGAGTGTGGTCTCTTTATAGACTTCACTCCTAACCGTCTTTAACTAACTCTCAACTTTCCATTATACACACCAGTCCCTCAACTAATTACATGTGCAAGCTAGTCTATACGATGATACTCCCCTTCAAACTGTAGGGTGAAACACATTGAGCACTCCAAGCTTGGACAAGAGAAAATAATGTTGAGATGAACCTAGATCCTTGGTCATCAGATCAACCAACTACAAGGTAGTAGAAATAAATTGTGGTGCTAATTGGCAACTTTTGATCTTCTCTGGAACAAAATGACAATCTATTTCGATGTGCTTGGTTCGTTCATGGAAGATAGGATTGGTAGCTATTTGCAGGGCAACCTTGCTATCACAGTGTAAAGGCACTGGCTGCTGAACATGTACCTGCAGCTCCTTGAGCAAGCCTACAAACCATGTGATTTCTGCAGTTGTTACTGCTAAAATCTTGTACTCAATTTTAGCTGAGCTTCGACTAATAGTTTGTTGCTTCTTGGACTTCCATGAGAGTAAGGAATCTCCTAGTTTAATGATGTATCTTGTGAGAGACCTCCTGGTATTCGGATAGGATGCCCAGTCTGAGTCACAATAGGCAGACAATATGTCTAGAGGGTCTGTGCTTAACAAAATACCAAGACCCGGGGCTGTCTTCACATACCTTACAACTTGAAATGTTGCATCAATGAGACTATTCGAAATGCTACATGAACTGACTAAGTGCCTGGACTGCAAAGCTAAGATCTAGTTTGGTGATGGTCAAGTAGAGTTGCTTGCCAGTCTTTGATAGCTCCCAACATCCTCCAAGTATCCATCTACACTAACCCCTACATGCTTGTCATAGTCGATAGTGGTCAATTTCTAGTTTAGCTCAATAGGAGTGGAGATTGATTTAGCTGCTGCAAGTCCAACTTCTAATATCAATTGAAGAGAATACTTCCTGTGTGTGAGTAGTATCCCTTCCTTTGATCTCAGAACTTCAATGCCAAGGAAATACCTCAACTCCCCTAAATCCTTAATCTTAAAGGAATTGTGTAGGGTCTGTCTGGCTTAGTCTATCAGTTCTGCATCGCTCCCAGTGATGAGAAAATCATACACATACATTAAGATAATGACAATGTGAGAATTTTACTTCTTAGAGAAGAGGAAATGGTCATGAGCACTCTGTTTGTAGCATGCCTCCAACAAGGCCTCAATTAATTTAATATTTCATTGTCTTAGTGGCATGTTTTAGACCATACAGTGATTTAAGTAGTTTAAAGACCTTGTGCTCCCCTTGTTTATGGAAACCTTGAAGCAAATCCATATAAACTTCCTCATGAAGGTCTCCTTGCAGAAATGCATATTTACATCCATTTGAATAGATTAAATCCTCTAAGAAGCTACTATGCTAATGATTGTACCTTACAGTTATCCTTTTGCCGAGAGGGGTAGGTGCGAATCAGTGGCGTACAAGAAAACATAGATCAACCAACTATTGGTTGGGGAGTCCTGCCAGATAAGTACCATTGTTAGGAAGTTGAGTTAGGAATTTCAAAGACCTTGCCATTTTTCCCGAAGGATTATGTTACAATATCCAACACCCAGACGGACCTTTATTAGCATTTCAAATTTCTGTCTCTTCACTCATTCTGTATAGAGAAGTACATAGCCTATGTTATGGGTTGTGTTTTCAAGACAACATTGAGCACAAACTTTAAAGTGAAGGCTTGTCAGGGAATAAGAGAATGGGTTTGAGGCAAAATCACAGAGATTTAAAACACTTGAAGACAATGTTGATGGAAAATTACTTGATCTGCCTGTTGGCAAAAAGGACAACAGGATTCTAAATGGGTGTTTAAGATAAAAATATACGCCAAATGGGGAAACTACGAGAGATACAAGGTCTAGGGCTAGTTGCGCAAATGTTACACTCAATTAGGAAGGTTGGACTATTATGAAGACCTTCT
>NW_017676736.1:0-39969 GCF_001879085.1 Nicotiana attenuata
ATATCTGTCTTGGCTTGATTTTTAACAAATCTACGAGACCGCCCAGGCTTTTGATCACAGTATCTCTGCTTCCTTTTCCCAAGTCATGCCACCACATATGGAGTTTCAAAGGGATCTCGCTCAGGACTGAGAAGGTTTCGATGTCACTTGAATTCATCCTGCATAGTTTATTTTAGGGGAATTTAATGACTTATTTTGAAAAATGGCTATTTATGCAAAAATTCTTTACTTAGAAAATAAGGACTTGGATTTGCAAATACGGCCTTTCAGCACTTCTGGAAGGAAGATTTTAAGGCTGTTCCTGCAAACCATTTGAAAATGACTCAGGGTGGCTATTCTTGCAAAAACGGCCTTCCGGCGTCCTTTTGGGGACATTCGGCTTATTTTGTAAAACAAGAGTGGCATCACCCAATGTATTTGACAAAAATTAAATTTTTTGGTATTTTGGCTATCTTTGCAAAAAGGGTGGTTGGACCCGATGAGGGTTGCCTACGTATCTCACATCCGGCGAGAATCAAACCGGCGTAGTTCGGGCAGATTTGCCAAAATCAAGCTATTTGAGTAACAAATTTTCTTTCTATTTTCCAAATATATTTTAATTTTCAGAAATTTGGCAGCATTTCGGTACTATTTGGGCGTTTGGTTTCTCACAACAAATGGTTACCCTCCCTTAGTCCTAACACTGCTTATTTTTTGTATAATTTTCTCTCATTTAGACGAGCCGGTCAACATGCAAATCCAAGCAAATAAATGCGCAAGTAGCACGTAAGATGCATCAGGATGGTCAATTTATTTCAGGTCACCTGTCCTAGACGGACCCAACCCCTGTGTTGAGTCCCCTAAGTCAAATGCACATGATGCAAACAAACGTCCTACTAGGGATCCGGCATGAGTTTTTGTTCTTCTAGGTTTAACCCTAGGTTTATTGGTCTAGACCTGGCTTACCCGAGCGGACAACTCGAGCAGAGGGGGAGGCAGCGTACCGGGGATACAGAAGCTCCGCCGGCTTAGCAACTTATCCAAACCTCGTTCTAAATTGGGAAAGACTCTAAACAGAAGAGAAGCTACACGAAGTGCACCCTTCTCCATGATGTAGAAAACTCAGAAAGAGGAAGGGATTCGCGACAGTTTATATATACAATTTCAACAAATATCAAAGCGGTAAAGCATTTAGCACATATAACGTGGAACATGTAGAAAAATCAGATAAAGCCAAAAATAACAATTATACTAAGCTCGAATTCTTGAACCCTGAATCGAAATTCTGGGTTCGTTTCCCCAGCAGAGTCGCCAGAACTGTCACACCTCCTTTTTACACATCTACCCCGAAGGATAAATGTATAAGGGAGTTTTTCCATTTAAAGTGACATTATTCGAAATGGGATTATTTATTTATTTTTCAGAGTCGCCACTTGGGATAGGATTAGCTTTTGGTGTCCCAAGTCACCGGTTTAACTTAAATCCCAAATCGAGGAAAATTTCGACTTCCCAATTGGAGTCTGCGAACCAGAAATTCTGTGTAAGGAATTCTGTTGACCCGAGGGAAGGTGTTAGGCACCCCTGGATCCCGTGGTTCTAGCACGGTCGCTTAAATTATTATAAATGGCTAAACATCTGGTTTTATACACATTCCCACCTATAATGCAATTTTTGAGATTATTTACCGCTTTAATTATTTTTTACTAAAGTGAACGCCGTTTAAGAGCGTGCTTTTGGATCACGTCACATGAAATGCACCCGGATCCTCAACACCTCTTATTCAACGTTTTGGGATTTGGATTTGGGTTGCATGAAATGCACACCCGAGTTTAGGAAGGTAAAATTATTAAATAACACGCCTAAAGCAACTAGCGTGTTGATATCTTTGCGGAAAGCCATGGAAATTTGCTAAATGGCTTACCCAATTTCTAAAATATTTTAACATAGTATTTAATGAGGGCCCCGCAATTTATATGTTTTATGCGGCGAGGCTCGTCTCATGTTTTATTTAAAGGCCATCCTAAAAGAAACTATGATTTTCTATTACAGTGTTGTCTCTAAAAGGGCCCTAATTAATTCGCATTTATAAATTCGGGCCTCAAGTTCAAGTCCGAATTCAAACAAAAGGGAGGACCCTCTTAATTTGAACTTAACTCGAAAACCTAAATTTATATTTTCAAATTAATCCCCATATTCCTAATATAGTTTAAAGGACTTTTGGGCTTATAACAATTTTGGGCCTCAGCGTGCATCTCACCCACAAGAACTCAAATTATAATTAAAGGATACCAATTCAACAAATAATGGGCCAATCTTTTCACTACTGGACTGAATTCTGATTTTAACACAAAACAAGTATTACCGGAAATTTCTGATTTTAGTTCTTTGACCTGAATTAACAGTTTATTGAATAATTTACCATTGAACCTACTGACCTTATTGAACAAATGGAACTTAACAATCATTCTTAAACAAACTGAGCCTATCATCACTAGATACGTTCTGAAATTCAAAACAGTCTATAACAGGCTAAAGCCGTCCCGAACAATTCCAATCTCAGTAACAAAACAAAATCTAATTGAACATGATACTAAACTAACCTACAACACCACTGAATGAATACTTCAATTTAATAATCTCAACAGTCCTAATCACACAATTCAAATTTATGTACATATCATCAGAATTTAAACCTACACTAATGAGTAAGTCTATCATCACAGTCCAAACAGGCACGGTCTTCAGAGGCAAATGAAGGAGCAGTCTTATTGCATATGCACTTCGAATCAGCACCAATACAATAGGATAGGAGTTAATACCTGGAATTATGGCAAATATGAAAGAAGAAGGAGAATCAGTAGCAAATAGCAAAGCAGCAGACGTAAGCCAGCAGCAACAAATCAATTTCAACCCAAAATAATGTCAAGACACCCAGGACCAGATTACAAATGATAACAAACCACCGGATGATTAAAATAACTTGACTGAAGTCCCATTTGAGCTTGAAATTAACCCAGGAAATATTTTGACACCAAATCAGTCAATGAACTGATCAAAATCACTGGAATAAAACCAAAAGAGCTGGAGAAATGAAACTAGGAACAACTAGGAACTCAAAATAACAGCTGAACTTTAAATCAATCTAAATAGGAGCTTCAATGTAGCAGTATTTTTTGAGTTTTTCTGCTGTATTTTCTTTTGTTGATCTAAAAGGAGCTTTCTAATTCTAGATTTCAGATTTGGTTTTGGAATTTTGGAATTCAAATTTCAAATTTGTACAAACTTGCAGAACATATTTTTTTTTTTTGGGGAATTTTCAGATCTTCCAAAACTTGTTAAACAAGGCAATGGGTGTGCCTTTTATAGGCAAAGCCTAAGGCTTCCTTCAGATTTTTAGTTTTCTTTTTAGTCCTTCTCATTTTCAGCTTTTAGTCCCTTATTTTTAAACTTGTTACCCAAGTAACAACACCTATTTTATTGAAAACTATACTAAAGTCTATTCTAGAAAGTCCTATACCCATTACAATTCCTATACTATCCCTTCCCTACTTTAAAAATTACTATTCCTAATAGAACTACCCTTTTCTATGCCTAAATTACCCTTGATCAATCCCAAAATTACTAACTCAAACAAACCCTTTACTTGAGTTAAAAGTTAACTATAGTTAATCCTAGTGAACCTAAATCAGCTATAACCAACCAGCAAAACTAAAATTAAACTCTAATTAATGCTAACTAGCCTAGATGATTTAGTTAACACTAACATTAGACTAAAGTAACCAACAATCAACAAAAAACGAACTAATAACTAATAAACAAACACTGAAATCATAAACTAAAATCACGAATTGAAATCATGAACTGGTAAACACGAATTAAACAAAAAGATTAAAACTAAAAGAGAACAGAATTATGAACTAAATCACAACTAATTTCAATAAAACGAGAATTAAACTAAGACAGTAAGAACAAATTAAAACTAAAAGAGATAGAAATAATTTTGAAAAGAACTTACTGTTTTTCCTTCTTCTTGAATGATTTATCGAAGTTGATTTTTTAATTAATGTTACATGTTCATAAAACATATAACATTAATTTAAAAAATCCTTCGAATTCTTGAAAATTTAGACAGTCCACTTTTCGAAACCCTAGATCTAAAATTGGAGAAATTTCATTGAAATTTGGAAAGCTTTGGTTTGGGATTAAGGATGAGGAGGGTGAGGAGGTTGTATGCTGTTAATTTGGGAGTTATTGGATGAGTTTGTGTGTTGGCCGGAAAACTTCGATCTAAAATTCGAAGCGTTTGGCTAGGATTTGGGGGAAGTGGTTTTGGGGGTTGGAAAGAGGAGGAAGAAAGGAGTAAGGGGTGTATTTTTGGAGTGGTTTGGAGCTTCGCCACCGCCGGCGGCGATTTCCGGCCGGCGGCGGACGGCGGAGGGATGGCGGTAGGCGGTGGGGTGACGGTGGGCGGTGGTGGTGTTACGCCGGCGATATCAGGGGTTTGTGAGAGATGGTGAGGCAGGGGTTCTGGGGGGTGGTGGCTATGTTTCAGACATCTATATATTAATAGTTGTGGACTTCTCGTCCGTTGGATCAACAATCCTAGACGGCTGAGATTAATTGGAGGCGAAACGACATCGTTTATAGGGGAGGGGTCTGGACCGGATGAGATTTGGGCTTGGACCAAGATTGGACGGTTTGGTTCGTTTGGGCTTTGGATTTTATGATGGGTTGGCCCAAAATGGGGCATTTTATTAACATACTCAAATTCTTTTTGATTTTCTTTTCATTTTTCTCATTTTTTCAAATTCTTGTAAAAAATACAAAATTAAAAACAATTAACAGATCTGATTTAATTCTAAAATTAAACTAATTAATTTTCAAAATCAACTAAATCCTAATTTTAAAAGAATACTAAGGAAAAGATCAAAATTAAAAGTAAAAATGCAAAAGGACTATTTTTGTTATTTTCTTCCATTTTTGTAATGTTAATTAACTAATAAAACTAAAAATACTTAAATGGGGTGCTAAATGCAAATACACTATTTTTTTTGTATTTTTATGAATTATATCAAACTAAGAATGCACATAAAAATGCAAACAAACACAAAATTATGCAATCAAATCCTAAAAATCAAATAATTAACGAAAAAATCCTAATTTTATGTATTCTATAGGAATAATTCAAGCGAGGCAAAAATCACGTGCTCACACATATTACTAACAGATCATCCCTTTCCTCTTCAATAGATGCGACTTTTTCTTCTAAGGCTTGTTTCTCATTGTTAAGGCCTTATATTGTTTCTTTCAGATCAACAACTGCTGCAATTAGGTCGTCTCTTTCATTTTCCACACTGGTTATTCTTTCATTCAAGGCCTCCTTCTCTCATTCAAGATTAGCTATGGTCTCATCTCGGTCTACTACACATACAACTAGATCATCTCTAGATTCCTCTGCCTCTCCTAGTTCTATTGTGAGGGTTTCCTTATCGTCTATAAGGCTATAATAGGCATCAATTAAGACATTTGATAAAGACCTTAGCTTCTTGGAAGAATAGGATTTCAGATTTCTCTGAACATCCCGGAAGCTTACCTCGTCGTCTTCATCTTCTTCATCGTCATCATCTGACTGAGCCATCAGCGCGAACACTGAGTCGTACTTTGTTGCTTTAGTTTCTAATGCCAACAGGGAACTGTTTTCTGCATCTGATTCCCTTTCAGATTCACTTGAGGAGTCTCCCCAAGCAGCAAAGGCCTGCTTAACGATATTGTCTGCAGCACTTTTTCGATTGAATCTTTTCTCGGGAACCAGGTTCCTTTTTCCTGCCTTGTCAGGATTCTGCTTGTACTGCTGCTGTTTCGCAAGTGGGCAGTCTTTGACGAAATGCCCTAACTTTCCACATCCGTGGCAAAGACCATTGTTCCTAGTTTTGCTTGAGCTACCCCACTTTGGTATACCACCGTTTCTTCGAATCATTTTTTGAAATCCTTTAGTAAGATAGGCCATGTCACTATCTTCATCACTGGAATCACTCCTTTCAGCTTTAAGCACCAGGTTCTTTTCTTTCTTAGGCTCTCTTCGTTCATTGTCCTTCTTTCTCTTCATCTCGTGCGTTTTCAGATTACCAATTAGCTCATCCATGGTCAGAGTCTGTAGATCTTTAGCTTCCGTGATGGTATTCACCTTACTCTCCTAAGATCCAGGTAGAACACTGAGAATTTTTCTGACGAGCTTGTATCTGGGAATGACATCTCCAAGCGAGTGTAGCTCATTTATGATGGAGGTGAATCTGGTATGCATGTCCTGTATAGATTCATCATCCTTCATCCTGAAGAGCTCATACTCTGTGGTGAGCATGTCAATTTTGGATTGCTTAACTTGGGTGGTTCCTTCATGTGCGGTTTGCAACGCCTCCCATATTTCTTTGGCAGTTTCACAAGCTGAGACTCTGTTGTACTCATCAGGTCATATACCACACATCAAGATTTTCTTGGCACGGTAGTTCTTTTCTACAGCTTTTCTGTTAACGCGTTGTACTCTCTTCTTCCTTTGGGTACCATTTGCCCTGTTTCTTCAATCCCTTTCGTGGGAACATGTGGACCATCACATATAATGTCCCACAACTCTGAATCTTCTGCCATAATGAAATCATGCATCCTGGTCTTCCACCAGCCGTAATATTGTCCATTGGATCTGGGAGGTCTGTAGGTTGATTGTCCTTCTTCAAAGCTTGGTGGAGCAGCCATTGAGGATTCCTCCTAGGTGTTAGCCTGATAGGAGAAACCTGCTATGCTACCAATTGATAGCTTATAGGGGTCCACCAAACAATAGAGTACTTGGTCCTCTATGAGATTGATACGTGAAAGCAGTAAAGACTGAATGTAAAGGACGCCAGAGGTTTTTCTACGTGGAAAAATCCCACACACGGGGATCAAAAAACCACGACCTACACCAGTAGGCTTTAAACTCAACTAACTTGTAATCTACCTATTACAAGCAACTTTGCAAACTCCCTTTTGCAAAGACTTCAAACTAACTTGTGATGCACCACCACAAGCCACTCTCTAACTCTCCTAGTTACAGAGGATCCAACTTATGACTACTACTAGTCACAACGCAAACTCAAAAGTTTACGGATTTGGTTTGTTCCTAAAACAGTGCTTCTAAGAAAGCGAAGTAGGAATTACAATGTAAAGCAAATAACAAGACTGCAACTCAACTATGGATATACATAAGACTTCGTTTAGAAACTGATCCTTAGTGGAGTTGTCTTCTTGTTCTTGACACACCGGTGATTTTGATACTGGATGGATGTTTCTTCTTCTTGAGAGAGTATCACTGAAATGCACAAGTTGGTGTGTCATGCACCAGGTTGTTTTATCACAAAGGATATCACAATAGATAGTGGTGTCAACTCTTGGTGTACTTCTTGTCAGTGGGAAGTGATTGCTGCACTGTCTGAGCATCCACTTCTGGGCATATGCGTTCCAGCTGGATAGTGGGCTTTGTACTTCCTGTCAGGATACACCAGCAGACCAGGTCCTAGTTGTGTACACACCAGCAGACCAGGTCCTCGTTGTGTTCCTCTTCTGTAGCAACTGCCAGATGATCACTTTCTTCTGTCACGTTCCAGCTGTGTACTTGTCTTGTACTTTCTGTCAGAGAACCCCGAAGCAGCAGGTCCCTGTTGTGTTCCTCTTTATCTTGATTACGTACAGTCACTGACTTGCTTATGTCGGAGAACCCTAAAGAGCCAGATCATCAGGTCCCTGTTGTATTTCTCCCTTTGCTGATTTTCAGTCTTAGATTAGTTTACATGAAATGTATGTCCTGTGCGCCAGAAGCTCTATCTGGTTCTTCATGACAAGTTTGTTAGATCATCATCAAAACATAAAATACTGAAAAACCCATCAGAGATCAACCCCGATAAAATCAAGGCAATCGAAGACATCACTGTCATGGACAGCGTCAAGGCCGTACAAAGGCTAACAAGACGGATAGCTGCTTTAGGCCGGTTCACCTCGAGAGCTTCTGATCGAAGACACAGGTTCTTCTCACTTCTCAAAAAGAAGAACAATTTTACTTGGACCCCAGAATGCCAACTGGAATTGGAAGAATTAGAGCGGTAGCTTTCGAGCCCACCATTGCTTCATACTCCGAAAGGGGACGAGCAACTCTACTTATATTTGGCAGTCTCGGAGGTCGTGGTAAGTGGTGTCTTAGTTCGAGAAGAACAAGGTACGCAATTTCCTGTTTATTATGTTAGCCGAACTTTAGGTGAAGCAGAGACCCGGTACCCACACTTAGAAAAACTAGCACTCGCTCTAATAAGCGCCTATAGGAAATTAAAACCATATTTTCAATGTCACCCAATTTGTGTTGTAACCACTTTCCCCTTTGCAAAATTTTGCACAAGCCCGAGCTCTCGAGCCGCTGGCCAAATGGGCCATCGAAATCAGTGGGTATGATATCGAGTATCAACCTCGAACGGCCATCAAGTCTCAAATCTTAGCAGATTTCGTGGACAACTTTACACCAGCCCTCGTGCCCGAGGTCGAAAAGGAGCTATTGCTAAAATCGAGTACATCCTCGAGGGTGTGGACCCTTTTCACAGACAGTGCTTCGAATGTGAAGGGGTCTGGGCTAGGCATCATTTTGAAACCACCCACAAGCAATACGATTAGACAATCTATCAAAACCCCTAAGTTGACTAACAATAAGGCAGAATATGAGGCCATGATTGCAGGTCTCGAGCTAGCTAAAGTTTGGGAGCTGAGGTCATCGCGGCTAAGTGTGATTCCCGGCTCGTGGTTAACCAGGACAACAAAACCTTCAAGGTCCGAGAAGATCCAATGCAAAGGTACTTGGATAAATTGCAAGTAACCTTACACCGGTTCAAAGAATGGACCCTACAGCATGTACCTCGAGAATAGAATGGTGAGGCCGATGCCCTTGCAAACTTAGGGTCGTCAGTCAAAGATGATGAAATTAGCTCAGGGACTGTCGTACAGCTTTCAAAATAGGTGATCGAAGAAGGCCACACCGAAATAAACTCCACAAGCCTAACTTGGGATTGGAGGAACAAATATATCGATTATCTGAAAAACGGGAAACTTCCATCGGATTCTAAGGAATCGAGGACTCTTCGAACGAAAGCTGGACGATTTACATTGGCCGAAGATGGAACATTGTACTGAAGGATGTTCGATGGGCCGCTGGCAATATGCTTGGGTCCGAAAGACACCAACTATGTCCTATGAGAAATTCACGAGGGCACTTGCGGGAACCATTCCGGTGCCGAATCACTGGTTCACAAAGTCATCAGAGCAGGATATTATTAGGACAGTTTGGAAAAAGATACTAAGGACTTCGTTCAAAAATGTGAAAAATGCCAAAGGCATGCGCCGATGATCCACCAACCCGGAGAGCAACTTCATTCAGTCCTATCTCTGTGGCCATTCATGAAATGGGGGATGGACATCGTTGGTCCTCTGCCATCGGCCCCAGGTAAAGCTAAGTTCATTTTATTTATGGTTGACTATTTCTCTAAATGGGTTGAAGCACAGGCTTTCGAGAAAGTCATAGAGAAAGAAGTTATAGACTTCATCTGGGATCACATCGTATGTCGATTCGAGATACCCGCCGAGATAGTGTGCGACAATGGAAAACAATTTATCGGCAGCAAAATAATAAAGTTCCACGAAGAGCACAAAATAAAAAGGATATTATCGATACCGTATCATCCTAATGGGAACAGACAGGTCGAATCAACGAACAAAACCATCATTCAAAACCTAAAGAAGAGGTTGAACGACGCTAAGGGGAAATAGAGAGAAATTTTGCCCGAAGTGCTTTGGGCATATCGGAAAATGACAAAATCCAGTACGGGGGCAATGCCGTTCTCCTTAGTGTACGACATCGAAGCTCTAATACCAATCAAAGTCGGGGAACCAAGCGTCAAGTTTCGTTACACAACGGAAGAATCAAATCACGAGGCTATGAACACAAGCCTCAAATTGCTAGACGAAAATTGGGAAGCCGCCCTTGTTTGAATGGCCGCCCAGAAACAGCGAATCGAAAGATACTATAATCGAAGAGCCAATCTTCGACACTTCAAAATAGGGGACTTAGTTATGAGGAAAGTCACCTTCAACACTTGAGATCCAAACGAGGGGAAATACGGCCCAAATTGGGAAGGACCATATCAGGTCCTAGGTGTCGTCGGAAAGGTACCTTACAAGCTTGGCACGATGAATGGCGAACAACTGCGAAATAATTGGAACATATCACTCCTCAAACGATACTATTGCTAAGGTGTGACTCTCTCCCTTTTTTATTTATATTTTATGCTAACCTATTACAGGTATTCAATCGAAGATAGCGGGAAATTCCTAAACAAAGACTTCAGGTTTTAAAGCACGTGTTGCACTCTTTTTCCCTTAGATCGGTTTTTGTCCCAAATGAGTTTTTCTGGCGAGGCTTTTAACGAGGCAATAATTATATGTGCTGCCTGGGGACAATTCAACAGTATCCGAGGCTTCTTTACAATCAACCTCGAATACTAGGGGGCATCACCCTCAGATTTTATGTTTTCAAGGAAGATGCTTCGTGTCAACAGGGTCTCGATAGGAAAATTTTGTAAAGGTCCAAACGGTCAAACGAACCGTGCCCATGTAGATTTCCCGAGCCTTAATGACAAAACATGTATGCATGAATGTTCTATTGAAAGAAGTACTTTTTTCTTATCAGATGTTCCATGCCTTAGTGAAATTTCTACATTACAATTTCGTACGTACGATATTTTACGAAAAACGACTCAAGAGCCAATCGCAACTAAAGCTCGAGCAATTAATCCACGTACTCGGGGACTGTCGTCCGAAAATCGACACGCTCGAATTGTTAAACTTCGAAATCTTAAGACTTTAAAAAGGCAATCCTCGATTTTATAAGCCACGGCCACTGCTGTTGATACCCAATTTTTCCCTCATATATTTTAAATATATATTTTCAAATAGTTCACATGCATTATTATTAGATTTACAAACATGAATAAGTATTTTTATACTTTTTCTATAATTTTAAAGGCTTTAAATCAATTTATTTCAACATTTTTTTATTATATAAATATCCAATAATTATCCCTCATATTATTTTTTATGATGATTTAATCATCTAAATCCATCATCTATGCCCATATAGTGTTTTAATAATTTAATTACATTTTTTATAATTGCATTTGCATTTTTAAGGCTAGAATTGCATATTTTGCAATAATAGCCCATATACATGCATAATTATATTATCTTTACAAAAAATGACTTTTTATATTTTTTTAATGTTAAGTAACTATTTTAAAACATTTTCATGCATAAATGACATTTTTATTATTTATTAATTATTTTTATAAATTATTTTATTAATTTAATTGGGTATTTAAAATCTAGCCCTTTTTCTAATTAAATTCGTACCTAGCCAAATCCAATTACCCCAGCCCAATACACTAACCAGCCGAATACCCATACCCGTCCAACCCAATACCTAAACCCGCTCAACCCAGACCCATACCTATTTTAAAACCCCGACCCAAGCCCTTGTAAAATCCCAGCCGTTGTTTTCAAAGATCAACGACTCCTAATTACTTCCACCCTTTTAACTACACTAAATCCCTAACCCTAATTTATTTTCCCACACCCGCCGTCATTGAATCCTCTCGTCTCTTCTTTTACTCTCTTAAACCCTAATCCGCCGTCACCATTTCCCTGTGATTCCTACCCAGAAATGGAATCATATCTTGATTCCTTACCATATCTGGTCGTACCTCTTTACCAGCTACTCGTTTTGATGTTGCTTGACTGCTTTGCCTCAAATGGCAAGTTGACCTCGAGAGATTCAAACCAGATCTGTTTCAAAATCTCTTATATTTTGGTTACTTCCGTCTATATTCATCCTAACCTCTCTGAGTACGAATATTTTTCATATCTTTTAGTGATAGTTTTGGACCTCTGGTTCAAACCAGGTTTTGGTCCATTTTTGGTTCGCTTTAATGTTATTATTTACCTTGTTACTCACCGAATCTGTCTATTCTTGGTTGAATCTTTTACCTACCCTAAAACTAGGGTTTAGATCTTTCCAGATATGAAACGATTTTTATTTTTAGTATTTTTTTCCTTTAATGTTTCGATATCTTCATCTCTGTGTTTTATAGTTTCTCTACTATTTCTGACCGATTTTATTTACCCTAAAATTAGGGTTTTGATTTTTAAAGAAAAATCAAATCTGTTGTTTCATCTCTGTGTATCTACTATAGTTCGTTTATTACTTCTGACCCTAATTATTTCCGTATATATGTCTTTATATTTTTGCCTATTTTTCTAGGATTTCAATTATTTAATTACCTCTCTTAATGTTCTGTCCTTAACTCTGGCGTTAATTGCTGACTAATTTTATTTACCCCAAAAATTAGGGCTTTTGAAATCTTTATTGAGATCCCAGGCTTTCCTTTCTTGTATGGCACTGATATTTCTTATCTGGTTAGATTTACTTATTTGATCTGGTACTTGAACACCGATTGATTCTGTATAATATTTTCCCTAATTTAAGTAATACTTGCCTGATTTTATGCTATTGTGTTCTGTTAATTGTTTGAATCCGACTTAAATTGATTCTACTTCTATTTTCATTCCTTGCTTGTGTATGATTTACTTATTACCTTATTTGTGTGCTGAAACTCAGTGCTATTTAAACCCTTTCCCCTCTCCCTCTTCAAACAAGACTCAAACTCTCCTATTCTTACTACTAAAAACTTAAGCTCTTTTGCTCTCTTGTTCTGAGTTCTGTGCTAAGTGTCTCTTGATTTTGGCTGGCTGAAAGCCAAGGCCAAAATTATTCTGGAACCCCATTGCTGTGGTATACTTACTTGCTTTCTCACTTAACTGGTATGCCCTAACATTTGTAATTCCATTCTCTATGCTTTGCTTGACTAGTCTGTTTCAATTCCTAGCATGACTCTGCCCTTTATATGATTATGTGATCTCATCTAGCAGCACTGTTAACTTAGGACTAATTTGTTCTGAATGATATGAACCTATTTCATAGTTTAGCCTAAGGTTTAATTGTCTCATGCTGCTTGTTAATTCTGTACTTGTTCTGAACTTTGCACACTAGGGATATGTAATCAGTTAGCTTGTTGCTTAACTCATATGTCATGCTTGTTTGAATTCAAATATTTCTGCCTAATTGTTTCTGTGATTAAACTATGATTGTCTTGAATATTAGCATGAGTATTTAGCTTAACTAAGCTTTAGCTTATTTGAACTATGTGTTTAAGCATGAATTCTGTATGTTTCCATGGTGTAGTTCTGCCTGCAACTTTATGTTCTTAATCCTGTTTTTCTGAAATCCGACTATCTTTCAAAACCTGGCCCTCCCTCTTTTACATACTCTTAGTCCCTTAGGTTCTCAACCACCCCAGTGTGAGCACTGCTTAGGGTCTTTGAGACTCCTCTGAACTCTGATACACTGGGGGGATGGTTTTCCAATCTCTCATGAACTCTTGTCTGAATGTGTGGTTCTGGTGCGAGCATTGCCCGGGGTCCCCGAGGCCCTTGGGAACTTTGACACACTGGAAGCCTGGTTCTAATGTGCTGTGGATGAATCATTTCTATACTTCAAAGCTGTTACGTGGAAGGCCTAGTTCCCAGGTTTATCTGGGCCTATGAAGGATCCCTATAGTGTAGATGATACTTATGTAATTTATTCGGCTATTCTGGTCTGTAATAACTCTGTAATAACATATTTGGGGATATTTAGTAAAGCTGAGGGGTTCTTCTTATATCTTTGTTGAAACTGGGTGGAAATCCTGCCTATAGGATTTAATTATGCTGGTTGAATTATGTGAACATTATACTGTGCTTAAAAATCCTGCCTATAGGACTTTCATAATCATGTTGATTCCGCATTTTACATTTGCATATTAGAGATCCTGCTTATAGGATTATCGTTCAATTCTGTGTATTAGAAATCATGTTCATAGGATCCGTATATGTTTTCAACAAATGTGCATTAGTAAGCATGCCTATAGGGTCTTGTTGTTTGAGTTAACTGTCCTTCCTGGAAATTTGTTTAATTTCTGCCGATACACAATTAATAGAAATCATGCCTATAGGATTTAAATCCATTCAAACCTAGAAATCATGCCTATAGGGTTTAAATCAATCTAGCAATAGATATCATGCCTATAGGACTAGAATCAATTTCCAATTAAGAAATTATGCCTATAAGGTTTAAGTCGATTCAGTAATTAGAAAGCACGCCTATAGGAGATAAAATCTATTTTACGAGTTAAAATCAGTGCTACGCTTAGAAATCATGTCTATAGGTCTGTAATTAAAAAACTCGTAGAGATCATGCCTATAGGATCCTGTTCTGAACTCAATCATTATTGTCAATCACTTAGGCAATGTATCTGTAGGACTTAGTAGTTCTGGGCTTATGATTGTGACATCACTGCTTGAGGTGCCCAGGTTCATGCTGAATAAAATCAGCAGGCAAACAAAATACGTCCTAATGCTCGCCTTAACAAAGTTGTCTCTGCACTCAGTTTTCTCACATAGATATCCTGCCTATAGGATTTCTAAGTTAACGGGATTTACTGATTCAACTGCGTGCTTTGTTGCCTATGTGTGGAGGTCAATATGAGCCTATACTTGCTCTTTATCTGAAAGTCCTATTTGCTTTTGTTTGTCGCCTAGATTTCACATTTTTAAGTAACATAGGTTGGTCTAGAACCATCCCAAATAGAGGTCCTAATACATCCAGGGCCATAGGTAAGGGACGGGTAGTGCACGCATAGGGTACGGTTTAGAAACAACTAGCGCGCTTAAATAACAACATAAAGATAGTAATCGGGTAGTAAGGAGATGATAACCCCTGCGCTAATGCTATGAGTAACACCCCGATTCGAGGGAATTACAAAGTATTGCATGAAATGATCCTATAGGCTAAAAAACTTAGGACCACCCCTATACTCCTGTTTAAAATAAATTCAATATTGTATCTGTCCAAATTGTTTTCTTCCTTTTAAGACTAATTCGCTTAATTTAAGTTCGGCCGGGACCCACCGTTGTGGACCTGGAGGGGTACCCAACACCTTCCCCTCAAGGTAATTTCGAGCCCTTACCCGATCTCTGGTGATGTAAACTGGTTATATGA
Organism: Nicotiana attenuata; assembly: GCF_001879085.1. Taxonomy (NCBI): domain Eukaryota; kingdom Viridiplantae; phylum Streptophyta; class Magnoliopsida; order Solanales; family Solanaceae; genus Nicotiana; species Nicotiana attenuata. The sequence goes on from NW_017676736.1 coordinate 15,191, forward strand.
GTTAATTGCTCTAGGTGCCCTAACGCACCTTAATCCGTTAGGTGGCGACTCTTCCAATTCCTTACCCTCTCAAAAAAGGAGTTGTCCCAGAAATATCGAAGCCCGATTTCGTGAGAAAAAGGGGTCGCGACAACGGCCACCCCACTCGGGACTAATACTTCAAACAAGTTTGAAGTACAATCGATAGACAAGCCCAATGAGCAAATATCAAGTTAAAGGTTACAGCCAAACTAACACGATTCAGAGACATCTGAATTCCGTAATCAAACAGGCCTTCAAATATTTTCATAAAACTAGTTAAATTTACATAGGGTTTCGATAACATCGACCCTCAAAAACCTTAAGAGGTGCCAAATTGAACAAACTTATGCTAAGGCATAACAAAGTTTTTTGACAACATTGAATCCTAATGGGTACAGATTTATCTCATGCTAAGGCATAACAAATTTTTATATAATTAAACTTTTAAGCCGAAAAAAGGGAAAATCCATTATTTTGAGGCCATATCGGCCCGATTCAAGAACCTAAGGGCCATTACATTGTCGAGCTCGAGGACCCGCCCTCGCTTAACCAAAACCTAAGGGTTTTTCTACTCCGAGTTCGAGCAAGTACTCACTCGACTATAGAAACTATAGTAATCCGATTTCAACAAAATTTTCACATGGACCTAAAGTGTATCGGAATAATCATAAGGCGAAATCAAAACAAAGTTTGCACAAAACAAAAATCAGAGACAAATCGGAAAGAAAAGGGATCTTTCATATATGCAAAAAGTATCTACAAAGACCACTCAGGGTCTTACACGAAATCCAAAAAAGAAGAAAAAATTCTAAGTGACTAATCTTCCCAAGGAGCCTCATCTTCATCTTCTCCACTTGCGCTCCCGAAGTCGTCATCATCAGAGAGCAAAGCTTCGGCTTCAGCCACTAACACTTTCGCATTCTCGATATCGGCCGTGAGGTCAAAGCCACGAGCATGAATCTCTTCGAGTGTCTCTCTCCGAGACTGGCACTTAGCATGCTCGGCAACGCAGGATAATCGAACCTGAGCAGCATCAGAAATTTCCTTCGCTCTAGCGTTAGCAGCTTCAGCATCGGCTCAGTAGACGGCCACGACCGCCTTCGCATCGGCCTTCACTTTTTCTCCCTCAAATGTGACCTTTGCGAGCTTAGTGTCCAACCGAGCCTCAAGCTCCTCAATTTTCTTGGCTCGGGCCAAGCTTTCATCCTTCACGCTTTGGAGTTGACGTTCAATCGAAGACAGCTGGGCTTGAGCCGTATCTTTCTCCGAGGCAAGGCGGTCCATGTTCTACTTCCACCCTAAAGTCTCTGCCTCTTTCATCTCCGCCTCCTCGCGAACCCGCTCAATCTTTTCAGCCTTCCACTGAACCTGCAGGATCTAAGTGTTAGTCGCTAATATCAAATTGATATGTCAAGCTCCCAAAAATTTACATTACCTGCTCGATGAGATCGGTCTGCTCTTTATGAGTTATTGCCAATTCAGCTTGGAGGTCCCTGATCTCCTCTTCTTTTTGCACATAGAAGAGTTTAAGGGCGTTTCTCTCCTCCGTGAGCCGTTTGAGATCTGCCCCACACCGATTCAGCTCAGCTCGGGATTTGAAAAACGTTTCCGGATGAAGCATCACAGCCTATGGATAAAGGAAGGAAATCAGACAAAAGGAAATAAAAGCAAACGTAAACCAGTAACGAGGGATGAAATCTACCTGGTTCAGGAGTCGCTGAGCTTCATTGAAAATGATCGATACATCTAGTTCGGAAACATCATCGACCCTCATGAAGGAGCCACGTAATATGTCATCCCCTTCGTGGGCCGTTCCCATATCGGGGGTCTTCATATCCTAGGCCTCCCGAATTTTCCCCGTAGAAAACGAAGGGAAAGGCAGCGAATCATCAATGTTGATTACCCCAAGCACGACATTTGGGGCGCTCTCTCCTTCTTGAAAGGCCTCAGAACCGGACCCTTTAGGCACACCCGCCGATTGTTCATCACGGTAGACAGGCACACTCGCTGATTGTTCGTGATGGCGGAAGACATATTCAGCCTCCGATGACTCGGGGACTTTGCTCGGAGCATCTTCTGAGATCTCCTCGATCCGAAGATGAGCCTCCTCTACCATCACCGACTCAGCTCTTTTGAAGCTTCGACGCTTCCCCTCATTCGAGCCACCAACTCATACTTAGCATCTTCTTCCTCCTCTTCTTTATCTCGTAGTTATTGGACTACGTTTTCAGATAGGGCGGCGGCATCTTGCTTCGACTTGTGAGCCTTGTTCTTCTTAGTCTTTGGGGAATCGGAAGGCGAGACCCTTTTCCTCTTCTTATCCTTGGCCGGTTTCGGAGCCTCCTCTTTCCCAGAAGGGCGACCTCATGACAGCTTTGCCTCTGAGACCTGTATGGGAGGAAATCAAGTAAAAATAAAAAAGAAACATTTCATATAAAGGCATCAAACACGGATAGAGAAGCTTACCGTGGTTTTTGGCCTCCCATCGGCCCTCGGCTCGCGCCATGAGCGCTCAACGTACGAAGAGGTCGAAGCCAAATTCCGAACCTAGCTTTCAAGGTTTGGGATTGCACCGGGCACCCAAGAGACTGCTGCATCATAAGAAAAGAATGGTTATGAGAAAAGGTAAAGGAAGCAAAAAAATCAACAGAAGCTATTGGTGGGTTTGTACTTACGCTTCATGTTCCATTCTTCAGGGAATGACATCTTCTCGGTCGGGATTATGTCAGAACTCTTCACTCGGATAAACCGGCCCATCCATTCTCGATCTTTGTCCTCGTCTATGCTCGAGAACAACACCTTTGTGGCCCGGCGCTGAAGCCTTACTAATCCGCCTCAAAAGAGACGAGGGATGTATAGTCTAATGAGATAATGGAGGGTGAAAGACATCCCTTCGACCTTGCTGACAAACAATCAAAAATAATGATGTGCCAAAAAGAGGGGTGGATTTGGCCTAGGGTTATGTGGTATTGACGGCATAAGTCGATAATAACGGGATCGACGGGACCCAGCATAAAAGGGTAAGTGTAAACACTTAAAAACCCTTTCACATAAGTAGTAATATCCTCCTCGGGGGTAGGAATCACCACCTCTGTGTTTTCCCAATGGCAGTCCTTTTTCACCTGCTCGAGATTGCCTTCGGTTATTGAGCATATATATCTCGACATGGGCTAACATCAGCCAGAGACCAAAGAGTGTTTTTCAACTTTGAAATCAGAGGTAAGGTCGCATGACCCGGGAACGCACTCTTTGATGCGTGGCTCCACCGGCGTTTTATCACCGGCCGACCGCGATGAAGAGGCTTTGTCCTTTCGGGGGACGGTTTTAGATGTTTTCTCCATTTCTATGTGAGTTCAGAAAAAAGAAGAAGATGAAGTTTGTTATTTTAGGAGAGGATTGGCAAACGGGATGTAAATAATTTGCAGAATTGAGGAACTTGAAGGAAGGAGAACTTTGAAGATTAAGAAAAGCTTTGGAAATAAAGTTTGAAAAAATTATGAAGAGGATCTATTTATAATATTGCTATGACGGTTTGAAAAGGCTAGTGGCCGACCATTAGCTGGCACTATTTAATGGTCTTGGGAACTGTGCAGACGCGATGCTTCAGTCTCTGCTAGAACTATTGTGACTTCCATGCTACTAAGCTAATAAGATCGGGAGAAAAAGTTCTTAAAGGGTGACTTCGTAGTTGGTCGATGTACAAAATTGAAGACTCAGTTCGTTTCTTTTAATTACACTCCAACAAACGAGGGGACTATCTGTATATGGGTATTCGGGCTTGCCCCATTTTGCCATTATTTTGAGATCAGAGAACTGCATCGAGGGTCAGCCTCGTAATGGAGCAGGCCTGAGTAGGAAGACAAGTTACCGAGTTTGGAGATCGAGGCCAGTTGTTATCAGCTTCGAGCGGAAATCAATAACAGAAAGGCGAAATATCCATAAACGGTCGGAGATCACGACAAAAATCTCGCAACAGATCAAATCAAGGGCGGTTATTTGTATCTATCATGGGATTTACTTCCGTAATTAGAATTGTACCACAATTAGGATTCCTCTAGTATATAAAGAGAGGTCCCCATCATTTGTAAACACTTTACATTCATACATATCAAAGCAATATAATATTTCTCTATTGTTCTTTGACTGTTCTTACTTTACTACTCTTGAGGGTTCATCAGCTCGAGGACACTGTCCAATCATCGGTTTGTTTTATATTCTTGTCAATTCCATCACTTATCTCTAAATTAATCAAATAGTATTAAGTGAAATCACGTATCCTTAAAACCACATTACAAATTTAATTGTTACTCGATTTTTAGGGTAAACACAAATACTTTTTTTATATGAACGTATTCTATGAGTCATGATCAAGTATTAAAAAAATTAAAATTAAAACAATATAGGAGGTACTGGTTTGTTCTTGGACGTATGAGAGAACAACTCAATACATCTAGGAAGGTTGTGTCCAAGAGTTGATAATCTAAGCGTTACTTTTGTTTGACCAAAAAGTATTAAGCTTTTTTGTTAAACTAATTAAATAATATGATAATGTTGTAAATCCTAGTTAAGGATAATTAATTCTAGATCTGAGATGGATAACATGAATAGAAAATATATAGTTGAGTATAGTTGCTGGCAGTAATTATGGCTGGATCTAATAGTATAAAAAAACACTATGCATTAAATAAGATTAAAAGACAATAAAATGTAAATAAAGGAGAAGATTCACCCAATCTTGAGCAAGGCGGGTCCTCTTTCATTTAATAAAGATGAATGATATACAAATAGAAGAATCTTAGGACCCTTTTCGGATCTGATGGAGAGTGTGGGATAACATATAATCTAATCTCTTTAGAGAGATGTGTTTGTATTTTTTCTAGAAAGAAAGAGTCTGCTTTTCCAGAAGCCCCCGTTCCAGTTTTCTCTCATACTCTTTATATGGGATATCCCAAGGAGCCCTAAACAGTACAATTAGAGAGAATATTCATTAGAATATTTCCTTTTAAGATTCCAATACAAAACTAGCCATTACTTCTATATGTACTGCTCGACCTCGGCCTTGTTATTGATCAGTGCTCGACCTCAGCTTTAATGTTAACCACTGCTCGACCTCGGCCTTGTTGATGATCACTGCCCGACCTCGGTATTATTGATGATCACTGCTCGACCTCGGCCTTATTGATGATCACTGCTCGACCTCGGTCTTATTGATCACTGCTCGACCTCGGCCTTATTGATCACTGCTCGACCTCAGCCAGACAACTCAATTCGATTCGCAGGTTACTCATGATAATTTTCTTCGCATGTCGAATTTCTCTGATTTGATTTTGACCCATACAGTTAGTCTGCTTATCGAGTTCGTCTTTTGGTAGAGCTCGGTGAGCGGACTTCATTAATCGTAGTTCGAGAAATTCGGACGGGGAGGTCGACTAGTGAGGATCGCGGCTAAGGGTCCCGATCTTCAGGTCAAAGTGGTATCCCTACAGGCTGAACTTGAGCAGAGTTCGACCAGGGCCAATGACTCGAGTGATGAGTTGATCGAGAAGATGGTAGAGTTGGAGAAGGCTGACGAGGCCAGGATGGTAGCTTTGGCAAGGATGGCAGCATCAGAGGAGGTCATCCGCATCCTCAGATCTGGAAGGGCGATTCGGCCCTTGTAAGATGCTTTTTCTGATACCTCTTTTGATTTGGAATGCTATTTTTGCTGCTTATTTATTATTCTATTTCTCTTTTTCTTGAACGTTTTCCTCGATTGATGGTTTTAAAGGAATTGTTGGTAGGCGTTAATTCTAACGTGATCGAGTGTCTTTGAGTATTCCGAGCAAAGTCAAACGTTGCCATATTTAATTCGAACGAGGTTTAGCTGTGAATCAAGTTCGAGCTAGGTCGAATGCGAGTTGAATTGAGCGAGGTCGAATGTCACTCAACTAATTTGGACTGTCAAATGTGTCTTAATCAGTTCGAACGAGGTCAAATGTAAGTTAATTCGAGTGAGGTCGAATGTTGGTTAATTCAGGCGAGGTGGAATGTGAGTTAATTCGAGCGAGGTTGAAGGTTAATTAATTCAAGCGAGGTTGAATGTTGGTTAATTCGGGGTCGAATGTTGGTTAATTCGAGCGAGGTCGAATGTGAGTTAATTCGAGCGAGGTCGAATGTAAGTTATTTCGAGCAAGGTCGAATGTGAGTTATTTCGAGCGAGGTCGAAGGTTAATTCAAGCGAGGTCGAATGTTAGTTAATTCGAGCGAGGTCGAATGCTAGTTAATTCGAGCGAGGTCGAATGTTGGTTAATTCGAGCGAGGTCGAAGGTTAATTCGAGCGAGGTCGAATATTAGTTAATTCGAGTGGGGTCGAACATTAGTTATTCGAGCGAGGTCAAATGTTAATTCGAGCGAGGTCAAATGTGAGTTAATTCAGCGAGGTCAAATGTTAGTTAAATCGAGCAAGGTCGAATGTTAGTAAATTCGAGCGAGGTCGAATGTTGGTTAATTCGAGCAAGGTCGAATGTGAGTTAATTCGAGCAAGGTCGAATGTGAGTTATTTCGAGCGAGGTCGAAGGTTAATTCGAGCGAGGTCGAATGTTAGTTAATTCGAGCAAGGTCGAATGTTAGTTAATTCGAGCGAGGTCGAATGTTGGTTAATTCGAGCGAGGTCGAATGTTGATTAATTCGAGCGAGGTCGAAGGTTAATTCGAGCAAGGTCGAATGTTAGTTAATTCGAGCGAGGTCGAATGTTGGTTAATTCGAGCAAGGTCGAATGTTAGTTAATTCGAGCAAGGTCGAATGTTAGTTAATTCGAGCAAGGTCGAATGTTAGTTAATTCGAGCAAGGTCGAATGTTATATAATTTGAGCGAGGTCGAATGTTATTTAATTCGAGCGAGGTCAAATGTTAGTTAATTCGAGCAAGGTCGAATGTGAGTTAATTCGAGCGAGGTCGAATGTTAGTTAATTCGAGCGAGGTCGAATGTTGGTTAATTCGAGCGAGGTCGAATGTTGGTTAATTCGAGCGAGGTCAAATGTGAGTTAATTCGAGCAGGGTCGAATGTTAGTAAATTCGAGCGAGGTCGAATGTTGGTTAATTCAAGCGAGGTCGAAGGTTTATTTGAGCGAGGTCGAATGTTGGTTAATTCGAGCGAGGTCGAATGTGAGTTAACCAACATTCGACCTCGCTTGAATTTACTAACATTCGACCTCGCTCGAATTAACTCACATTCGACCTCGCTCGAATTAATTCGAGCGAGGTCGAATGTGAGTTAATTCGAGCGAGGTCGAATGTTAGTTAATTCGAGCAAGGTCGAATGTGATTTAACTCGAGCGAGGTCGAGTGTGATTTAATTCGAGCGAGGTCGAATGTTAGTTAATTCGAGCGAGGTCTAATGTAACCTTTGTTTGATAATGGCCGGTGTCCGTATGGGCGTGAATTCGAACGAGGTCGAATGTAATCCGTAGTTAATTCGAACGAGTTCGAATATAACTTGTGTAATTGATGCAGCATCGCTTTGGCGAAAATGCGGGTGAGCTTCATGCACTTATGCTTTGCCAACATATATTACATGTTTTCCAGGCTGGCAATCCAGTCCAGTCTATATGGTCTCTTGGCATCTTCGAATTTTTTATATGACGGTGATCGTTCCTTTTTCGCGTATCTGGGAGAATGCTCCTGCTTCTATCCCACTTAGAAAATAGTCAGTTAAAATAAAATGAGATCGTCCGTTACCTCGATTTGATCGGTCGGCGAGTGGAGGGGAGTGACCACGTTCCCTTCTCCATTATGCTTTTAGTGGCCACTACCAGTTTGGCAAGACCGTCTGCTTCGATATTCTGTGCTCGAGGGATTTGGTCGAGCTGGCATTCATCGAACTTGGGTAACAGCTTGCAAATCTCGGCCTGGTATTTTTGCGGTCTTTGTTCCTTGATTTGGAAAGTCCCTGTGACTTGATTGACAACGAGCTGAGAGTAGCACCGTAGGACGACTCGTTTTGCTCCGTACTCGAGTGGTAGATTTAGACCTGCAATCACGACCTCATGCTCGGCTTCGTTGTTAGTCATATCTGGGCATCTTATGGACTGGAAGATTACTTTGCCTGTTGGGACCTTGAGTTCGAGTCCCAATCCCGATCCCGACGCGTTTGTAATCTTGGGTGCACAAAACTAAAGGATACATAAGCCATACCATAAACATAAAGGTAGGACAAGTTTATCATTTCAAAGAGTCACACAATAAGCTATCATCCCTCTCTAAAAAAGAGAGCAGTATATATAAGATATAACTTGATGTCTAGCATTAACATGGCAATAGAATTATGGATGTGCTTAATACAAAATGGCCATAATCTTACACTAACAATTTACACTCATGACATACCAAAGCCACTACTACAGCAAAACGTAGTTTTCATATTGATATCAAACATAATTTAATTTCTCTTTTTACAAAATCTTTACAAGTCACAACCTTATTCCATTAGCATAAAAAACATGCTTTCCAGCATCATGCAGCAACAATATAATCCACTAAAAACTTGTAAAACATTCCATACATATATGCAAAGATCCAATCTTGATTGGTCTAACTATTTCAAGAGCTTGCCTACGAATTTCTCAAGTTCGCATTTGTAACGAAAGGATGACGCTATAATGAACAGAAAGTGGAACTGGAATTGAATTTAGATCTAGAGGAAACTAAAATTTTAACTAAAAAATCCCCACAGACGGCGTTAAATTATTTGACCAAAAAGTATTAAGCCTTTTTGTTAAACTACGTAAATAAGATGATAATGGGTAAATCTTAGTTAAGGATAATTAGTTCTAGATCTGAGATGGATAACATGAATAGAAAAAATATAGTTGAGTATAAATGTTGGCAGTAATATGACCGGATCTAATAGTATGAAAAAAAGACTTTGCATTAAATAATATTAAATGACAATAAAATATAAATAAAGGACGAGATTTACTCAATCTTGAGTGAGGCGGATCCTCTTTCATTTGATAAAGATGAATGATAGACAAATACAAGAATCTTAGGACCTCTGATGGAGAGTGTGGGATAACAGATAATCTAATCTCTTTAGAGAGATGTGTTTGTATTTTTTCTAGAGAGAGAGAGAGAATCTGCTTTTCCAGAAGTCCCCCGTTCCAGTCTTTTATCATACTCTTTATATGGGATATCCCAAGGAGCCCTAAACAGTACAATTAGAGGGAATATTCAGTAGAATATTCCCTATATTTGAAGATTCCAAAGCAAAACTAGCCGTTACTTCTATCTGTACTGCTCGACCTCGGCCTTGTTGTTGATCACTGCTCGACCTCGGCCTTGTTGATGATCACTGCTCGACCTCGACCTTATTGATCACTGCTCGACCTCGGCCAGACATCTCAATTCGATTTGCAGGTTACTCATGACAATTGTCTTCGCATGTCGAATTTCTCTGATTTGATTTTGACCCATACAACTTTACTGATCAATTCCTAGTAGCTATGCTTTGTTATAAGTAGTCATTTTTCGTTTCTTTAGTCTTTTTAAGGATACTTTTCTCTTAATCGCGGTCATATCTTGCCCCATTATAGTGACTGCTTCATGTTTTTTCTCGAGCTTTCTTCGTTTCAGGTTTATGTGAACGAAGTACTTCGAGGGATTATATTTAGCTTAGAATAGATTACCTTGATTTGGAGCATATTTTACTTATAGAGACTGCAATTCTTGTATTGGTTGTTTGGGAAAAGTTAATTCCTAGCTCATTATCCCTATGCAAGTTTGAAGAAATCTGTTTTGGCCATTAAAACAATGGAAGCCCGCAAGTATAATTTCTCTTACACCGTAGTTCAATTATTAATATGGTCCAAACTCAACCAATATGCTCTTATTTTCTATGCTCTTGAGCGGCTACCTCGAGAAGGCGAAGAACACTACTTTTAGGGGAACCATTTGGTCCTTTCCTTCTTGGTTTAATATAATTAGTTTTCGAGTGCACCATTTCTCTAAGAATGAAATTCATCTTCAGCAAAGGGTTAAATTCTTATCTGGCGGATGGTGTACGTGGATACATCTTGCATAGTATTATAAAACTTTGGCACATGATTTTTCAGTTTGGTGGATTTTTACTACTGTATTATCTTTGTTTTGGATACTTTGCCAACTCTTTCTGTTGAAATTAACACGTGATTAATAGCTCTTGTACAGTTGTATTAGTTTGTTAGCAATTAGTTATAGAAGTTAGAAATAGTTGTAGTAGTGAAAGTCTATATATATGTGTATAGGGGTGTATGTAATTTTTGGCTTCATTTTTTCAGAAAGTTAGTTACAACCGATTTTCCCTCCGCTGCCTCTTCTTCTTCTTCGATTCCTTAAGTGAGCTTCTTCCACTCAACAATGGTGGAATTTAACATGGTATCAGAGCTCGAGTAGATCGATCAAAGCTAGGGATTAATCAGCTAATTCAACTTCTGAAATCATCAGTACAATTTTTGAAGCTATTTTTTGAGAATCGGCCATGGCGATTCTGGACACCGACAATCCTCGTCATCCTCTGTATTTGCAACCTTCTGATAATCCTGGAAATGTCATCCTATCGATATAGCTCAAAGGAACTGAGAACTGTTCAGTCTGGAACAAGGCGATGGTGATTGCATTGCGAGCAAAACGCAAGCTAGGGTTCATCGATGGGAGCTGTACAAAAGCTCAATTTACAGTTGATTTGGAGGAAGAATGGGAGCGAGTAAATGCTACTGTTCTGACATGGATTATGAACACGGTTTCACCAGATCTGGTAAATAGAATTGTACATGCTAGTGATGCTCATGAAGTTTGGCTGGATTTGCAGGATCGTTTTGATAAAGTTAATGGATCAAGATCTACTACCTTCAACGGGAGATAGCTACCATCTCTCAAGGTACATCTAGCATTTCAGTATATCATTCTAGATTGAAGTCACTTTGGGATGAATATAATTCCATGATTCTTTCCCTCTCTGTTACGGCTAGAACTAGGGATTTTGTCGAACACTTGGAGCAGCAGAAACATTTTCAATTTTTAATGGGCCTAAATGAGTCTAATAATGCAATCAGAAGCCAGATTTTACTTCAATCTCCATCACCTTCTGTCAGTCGTGCCTATGCAATGTTAATAAATGAAGAAAATCAAAGAAGAGTGTTTGAGACTAATTCGCATATTAATGTGACAAATGAAGTGAATGACTCCACAGCTCTAATGAGTTCTAGAGATAATTAATCAAAGTTTAAGAGGTTCAGTAATTTGGACTGTGAGTATTGTCGAAACAAGGGACACATAAGGGAAACCTGTTATAAATTGGTTGGATATCCATCTAGTTTCAAAGGGAAGAGATCACACCAGTATAGGCAAGCTAACATGGTTGTGAGTGATAACAGTTCTGGTAAAAGTGCTGCTGCAAATGAGGACAATGTAGGGATGAATCAAGGAATGCTCAACTTCTTTACTGATGAGCAATACAACTAGATCATGAAGATGATAAACAAGGATAAATCAGAAGAACATGCAGCAAATATGGCAGGTAATGCTAATTCACAATCTCTAGAGAACCTAGCTGACTTTTGGATTGTAGATACTGGTGCAACTGACCATATGGCATCTAATAGTGAAATGTTGAAAACAATGACTGGATTAACTGACTCAAAGAGAGGTAATGTGAACCTACCAAATGGTAAGACTGTGCCTGTCATCTATAAAGGAGGTTACAAGCTTACAGATCATGATGTAATATATGATGTGTTATGTGTGCCTGACTTTAAATACAACCTGTTGTCTGTGTCAAAATTAACTAAAGAGCTGCAATGCTCAGTTAATTTCTTCCCAACATTTTGTATGTTTCAGGACCTATACACTAGGAGAGTGAAGGGGATTGGAAAGGAAAAGGGTGGCCTTTATCTACTGATCCCAAAAGGGTCTAACAAGAACAAAATGGCACAAAGGATCAGCAGTTGTCTTGTAGAGGGGGAGCAAGCAGACTACACTACCTGGCATAGAAGACTTGGGCATGTGCCAGTTAAAGTCATGAAGCAGTTAGATTTCCTTAAGAATAAGAAGTTTTCTGATTGTGAGCTCAATAATTGTATTGTATGTCCTTTAGCTAGGCAGACAAGGAAACTACTTCCTTTAAGTAGCAACAGAGCTGAAGACATCTTTCATTTGATCCATGTAGACATTTGGGGTCCATATAGAGTGCCTACATATAATGAAAATAGATATTTTTTTACTCTTGTTTATGATCATTCTAAGATGATTTGGATCTTCCTAATGAAATTAAAAAGTGATACTATTGTTGTGCTAAAATCCTCTCTTAAAATGGTATATACACAGGTTGGCAGGAATGTCAAAGTATTAAGAACTGACTATGGTGCAGAGTTCTTTAGTCATGAATGCAAAGACTATTGAACAGATAATGGTATTTTGCATCAATGCAGCTGTCCATACACTCCACAGCAGAATGAAGTAGTGGAAAGAAGGCATAGACATGTCCTGGAGGTGGCAAGGGCTTTGAGATTTCAAGGCAACATTCCTTTGCAATTCTGGGGAGATTGTGTACTAGCTGCAGCATACCTTATCAATCGACTGCCTTCTTCAATTCTAGTAGGGAAGTCTCCATATGAGGTTTTCCATAAGAGATCACCTAATATGGCTCACCTAAGAACTATTGGATGTTTGTGTTTTGCTACAGTGACAGAAAAGGTGGACAAATTTTCTCCTAGAGCCATCACTGCTGTTCACTTGGGATATTCAGTGTCTCAGAAAGGATACAAGTTATATGAATTAAGGAGAAGAAAGTTCTTTGTCAGAAGAGATGTCATTTTTAAGGAAGATATTTTTCCTTTTCAACTGGGAAAGGATGATACACAACAAGATCCTATGTTCTTGGAGCTGAAACAAAGAGAAGAAGGCCACTCCGTGCATCAACAACAACCACATGTGTCAGGAGAAGGACATGATGCAGCCAACCAAGATATTGAGCATGATCATGGATTGATGCAGCAAGGGAACAACTTCATAGGAGTTGATCCAGATCATATTGAACATGTACCAGATGTTGAAGTTGATCATAATGTGCAGATACCAGTTAATGAAGTCACTGAGGAAGTTCAAGCTACACAACTCAGAAGATCCAATAGAGGTTCCAAACCACCTATTTGGATGAAAGACTATGTCTGTCCACTCAATGGGGTATCCTCATCCACCTGCACATATCCAATATCCAACTATCTAAACTATAGTGCCTTGTTAGCTACTTAATCTTACTTGACTGCTACCTCACAGGAGATAGAACCTACATCATACACAGAAGCCATGAAGGACCCAAGATGGGTTGAAGTCATGAAGGCAGAAGTGGATGCCTTGGTTCTGAACAACACTTGGGCGATAGTTAATATTCCTAAAGGTAAGGTACCTATTGGGTGCAGATGGGTGTAAAAAATTAAGTACAGGTTTAATGGAGAAGTTGAGAGATTCAAAGCAAGACTTGTTGCCAAGGGATACAGCCAACAAGAAGGTCTGGACTATCAAGAGGCCTTTTCTCTAGTTGTTCAAATGGTCATAGTGAGAGCTGTCATTGCATTGACTGCTATGCATCAATGGCCACCTTTTCAAATGGATGTCTACAATGCATTTCTTCAAGGTGATCTTGAAGAAGAAGTTTACATGCAGTTACCACCTGGTTTTAGCAGCCAAGGGGGGAATTCTAAGGGCTGCAGGTTGCTTAAATCACTATATGGACTTAAGCAAGCATCAAGGTAATGGAACTTGAAGCTCACAGAGGCTCTATTAGCAGCAGGCTTTATGAAAAGCAAACATGATCATTCCCTGTTCATCAAAGAAGAGAATGGAAAGCAGGTTATTCTACTTGTATATGTTGATGATCTTCTCATCACAGGCAATGACACTGCGATGATTCAAGAGGCAAAGGTCACACTACACAAGGCTTTCAAGATCAAAGACCTAGGAAACTTGATATATTTTCTAGGCAATGAAGTGTGCAGGTCTGCAAAGGGAATTCTTCTATGTCAAAGGAAATATGCTCTAGAACTTATAGCAGAACTGGGATTGTCTGGTGCTAAGCCTGCCATTACACCAATGGAGCAAAACAAAAGACTTACAACTGTTGAGTATGATGAACATTGTCACTTGGATCATGATCCAACACTGGCAGATGTGAGAGGCTATCAGAGGTTGATTGGAAAGCTTTTATACTTAACCATGACAAGACCTGACATTGTCTATAGTGTGCAAACTCCGAGTCAATTCATGCAAGCTCCCAAGCAGTCTCATCTGGAAGCAGCATACAGAGTAGTAAGGTATGTGAAGAATGAGCATGGGCTTGGAATTCTTATGAGTGCAATTGGGGACATGACTCTTAGTGCATATCGTGATGCAGACTGGGCAAGTTGTCCTAACTCTAGAAAGTCAGTCATTGGATACCTTGTGAAGTTTGATGGATCACTGATATCTTGGAAATCTAAGAAGTAGACCACAGTGGCAAGGAGTTCAGTAGAATCTGAGTATAGAAGCATGGCCTTGACTGTGTCTGAGTTGATCTGGTTGGTAGGAATGTTTAGAAAATTGGGAATAAAGATTTTGACTCCAATTCAACTTCACACAAACAACAAAGCAGCTATGCAGATAGCCAATAACCCAGTGTTTCATGAAAGAACGAAACATATAGAAATAGATTGTCATTTCGTAAGGGAAAATGTGCAACAAGGATTGATACATCCAACATATGTGCCAACAGAAGAACAGGAAGCATATTTGCTCACTAAAGGACTAGGAACTGCTCAACACTATCATTTAATGTTCACGCTAGGTGTTTTGAACATTTTCACCACACCTAGTTTGAAGGGGGGTGTTGAAATTAACACGTGATTAATAGCTCTTGTACAGTTGTATTAGTTTGTTAGGAATTAGTTGTAGAAGTTAGTGATAATTGTAGTAGTGAAAGTCTATATATGTGTGTATAGGGGTGTATGTAATTTTTGACTTTATTTTTTCAGAAAGTTAGTTACAACCGATTTTTCCTCCACCGCCTCTTCTTCTTCTTCGATTCCTTCAGTGAGCTTCTTCCACTCAACAATGGTGGAATTTAACACCTTCTCCTCTCTTTTTTTCTTTTTTTTGGCAACAAGATTATCAACTAAGAATGTAACCGAGTAGTCAACATAATGAGATGAAAATCATGAGACTAATGTCCAAATTTCAACAAAAATAAAAATAAAGAGAATTCTGACATTGTTATAAAAAATGATACATAATTTCATGGGCGGATCTAGAGACTCTACATTCAGATTTTGGAAACCTAATAGTTTTTCTTCGGTCTTTGTATACATATTAAAAATTTAATTAAATATCTATAAATATTTAATTGTGAACTCAATTACTAACTTGAGATTGGTATAAAAACTTATAGACTTTAAATTTTGAACTCATCTCAACATAAACGTCGTTAGGGATTTGCATCTATATTCGCTTTTCGGGTCACTTTTTAACTTATACCCGCTTTGCAAAAAAAATTGCAAGCGTACCCACTTTTCGCGTAACTTCAGACATACGGGCCTAAAGTAGCAAAAATTTATGTCTGAAGTTTGAACTTCAGAATGTTTTGCCTGAAGTGTAGCAAAACTTCAGATATTTTTGCATGAAGTTTGGCCTGACTTGCAAAGGCAATCACGCAAACTTCAGTTCATAGTGCAAATGGCAAACTTCAATTCAAATTAACTATGGCATGTTTTGGCTGAAGTTTTTGTTTGTAATTGCTGAACTTCAGCTGAACTTTTGCATTCTAGTAGCTGAAGCTTTGTTCTGTATTTGCTAAACTTCAGTATGTTTTAGCTGAAGCTTTGTTCTGTATTTGTTGAACTTCAGCATGTTTTAGCTTAAACTTTGTTCTGTTTGTGATGAACTTCAGCATTCTAGGGCTGAAGTTTGTTTTATATTTGCTGAACTTCAGCATTCTTAGACCTGAAGTTCTAAACAACAATGAATTTAATAAATCATGATTAGCATTGATGCTATTCATTTCAAAGATTAAAGAATGAAAAATATTATCGACATGAAAACAAGTTACTACAGATAAATTAGAACCAAAACAAATGTGCCTGTAAAGCTAAAATATCTAAGAGGTTAAATTATTGTGAATAAGACCAAACTGAACATAATGGGACAAGTAGATATATATGAATCATCAGGCTGGAACGCATAACAATATCTCAAGCTTCAACATTCAGAAAACGAAGGAGGAGAAGGAGGAGGAGAAAGAGGCCTGAAGTTGTTTAAAACAGTGGGTACAAATTAAAACTTTTTAAAAAATTGGTAGGTAAAATGGGGACGACCAAATAGGACGCCCGTGTAATTTTTATCCTTAATTGGCTATGACGGGGTCATATAGTTGGAGATACTAGTTTCCTGTTCACATGTGATTACGATTTCACTATACATTAATCCACAGTTTCAATCGTAAGGAATCCTTTTAGAATCTTTCTTTTCTATCTTGTCCCTTAGTACTATTCAAGATGCTCACGAAAATTAAGGGGAAAAATAGGTTGAGAGATGAACCGACAAGAGAAACTCAAGTCCAATGTGGAGACGCTCTGGCACGTGTTAGTAATTGAGTTAGCACGTGTTGTTGGCAAAATCTCTGGCAAAATCTCTGGCAAAATCTACTTTCTAAACACACCAACTATCGTACAATCCAATTCTTTTTCTGGATTCTAACACTCTTTTATTAATATTTTATATGACCAATTTACAAAATTACATTTTGACCTTTGTATTTTGTTACATTGCCTGTAAATTTTTCTTGATTAGTTGTAACTTATTAGTATGTGTTACAATGTAAGTGCCGTCCCTTCGCTGTCATGGGGTGTTTAAAATAGTCAATAAAAGTTTCCCATGCAATGTAAACTTTTTTAGGGGACGGATCAAATTATCACCTTCAAGTAGAGACAGCCTATTTTGGGATAGAATTCGTCATACAAACTACTTACATTTCTATTCACATTTGCAAATTAGAAAATGAAGGGACGTACTGGCAACAATAATTCATCTACAATGTACAAATTGCTAATTAGACTTATTAAACGCCTTTTTCTTATTATAGAAAAAAAATTGAGTAGAGGGAGGGATCTATATCAACACTTCTGCTATTGAAAATTGTTGCAAATTGTATCTATTCCAAATACCACCAATATCCAAAATGACAGAAAAGGAATTATTCGGTTATTCCTATATGTTTTTTTGGCATCCAATTGATGCTTGTGAGTTGTATGATCTTAAAACTGTAAACATTGTTTGACTCAAAAGTTATTAAACACTTTTTAAGCAAATCAATCAAAAAGAAATGAAGGGGCAAATCGTAATCGAAAATAATAAACCCTAGGATGATCTTGATAATCGGTTCTTGCAACAATATTGTATATGAGAGAGAGGAAAAGACATAATCTTAGAGAGATGAGAGAGCAAGAGAAAAATTTATATCCCAAATGAATGAATCCTCTTTTACAAAGCTCGGATCCCCTTTATATAGCAGGGGATCCTTATTTAAATATTAAAAGGTAAAACCAAAGTACATTCTATAGAGGGGCCGACGAGGTTATGAAGTCGTTTCTCCCGTTACTCCTAAGTCGTCCTTCTGTCGGAGCTCACATATGTTCAGCGGTTGGTCGTGCTGACTTAGGGACGCTATCAGTCAAATTCGACCCCATACAGTTAGTCCCTCCGCTCGTCGGGGTCTCAGCGAGATGCGTCCTTGATGGGCGGAATCGATGCCTCTGTTCAGGGAGAGTTTGACTTTGTCAAAGGATTGTGACGTGACAGGTAGGAGACAGTAATCATAACTGTCAGAGCGTCGAAACGAAACGCCTTTCTCTGTATGACGTCAGCATTCGCATGTGTCATCATTGCGCGTATTCTCGAGGCAGGAAACCAGATGCTTTTGGCGCTTGGTTTCCCGCGCTGACTCGAAGTCTGCCTTTTCGATTCTGGCGCCACCCAACCCTATAAATAGGGGAAAGATTTAACCTGATTCGAACTTTGGCCATTTGTAAGAGTATTCCAACCCTTCAGTGTATATTTTCGCATTCTGGTACTAATTCCTTCGATCGAAAATTTCCTTCTTCTTCGTTGCGCTGTGTGCAACTCTTTCTCGACCGAAATCATGCCTAAATCTCGCCGAAACGACGAGAGGATCCCGGCGGCTGCTCCATCGAACGTGCCGCCGCCTTCCGATGGTGGAGAGGTGGAGGAAGAAGAGGACATCAGTCCTCTTACGGTGGAAGCGCTACTGCCAAAACATCCTTCGTCTCGAAGCGATTTCAGCAAGGACTCTCCCACTCCGACTCTAGTGCTTTCCGAGTCACTGCAAAATCACTTAGACGATCTCCGTATGAAGTACTGCATACTTGCCCACATAGAGATGGTTCCAGCGGGGAGAGATCACGTAGATGTTCACAGGCCAGGGTACTGTGCCTTTTATGAATACCCCTTTTTGATTGGTTATAACCTTCCTCTTTTTCCTTTAGCGGAGGAGCTTTGCCGATTCTATAACGTGTGTCCGGCTCAATTTACGCCGTATACCCTGAAGGTGCTTTGGCTACTGACCAAGTATGCAGAGTTGGTCAGATGTGAGGTCACGATTCATCACCTCTTACAATTGTTCAGTGCTGGTTATCTGAGAGGGACCATGGTGCATTTAAGAAGCCGTGGTACGAAAGGGTTGGTGGTCAAAACTGACGACCGTGCGAGTCGCGGATTCTGGCGTAAATATTTCTTCATTAGGACCGAGCATGTAGTCTTTAACCCTACCGGATTCCCAGAGAGGTGGAATTCGAAACGCAAGTATTGCAGTTTGTTAAGTTCCTTGTTACTTGTTACTGTTGCAATTCTAACTTTTGTATTGCAGCCATGGCTCGTCCGCCCCAGCCCGTCCCCGATCTCAGGAGATGGGTTACCAGCTTGCTTCCTCATGCGGAAGAGACCCGTACGTGTCCTGCCTTCATGCAACGCTATGGCCCCAAAGTCCCTTCAGGTAGATTTCTAATTTTTATCTTGTAAATTTTGCAACCCTGCTTACTCTTTTTTATGGCAACAGGTCGAGGTGCTTCTAGGAATAGGGCGCCAGTCCCTACTCTCAAGCGATCCGACGTTGCCTCGGATGCTCATGATATATTAATCGAGTCTGTCCGAGAGGGTCTCCCTCCAGCTCCTTTATAGGGGGCTACGTCTGCGACCATGGTTATAGGGGAGTCGACATTGTTGGCACCGGTCCTGCAACCCGTGGACGAGTCTTCCAATGGCGAGGAATCGCTAGAAAGAAAACAGAGGAGGCTTAAGAAGGGCAAGGGGGTGGCCACCGAAGCCGGAGGAAGTGGGGCACCTCTAACGACGCACAGACCTGCATTTATGGCCGACGCCATTCTATCTGGGAGGTCGGCTCAACAGAGGAGTGTTGCTCCCGGTACTAGTTCTGTGCATGCCGTTGAGGGGGGGGGGGGTCATCGACCAACGTCGAAGGACCTGGCGAGGAAGCTGAGAAGTCGGACTCTGACATCGCCCAGGAGGATGTTGATGAGTTTGTAGGTGGTCTTACCCATGTGGAGATGACGACGGATGGGTCCGACCGTCGTATTATGATTCCGGGGGCTTACAACTTGTTGCTGAATAGTGAGCAGGCTGCTTCAGCCATTACCCTGCTATGTGCCGCCCCTGAGAGCAAGACGCTTAGTACTTGGAAAGATGCGGAGCTGTCACGAAGGGTTGCTGGCATGGCTTTACAGGTAATCTTTATCCCCTTTCTCTCTTTTGCGTATTGTAAGACTGACCTGAGCGTGCTTATTTCTGCTTTTCTTTTTAGACCCTCATTTTGGAGGTGGAGAGGGGACGGCGTGAGCAAAAAAGGACAGCCCTCTACAAAAAGATGCTGAAGAAGTATCGAAAATATCGCTCTAAGCACCGAGCGGTGGTCAACCCCTATCAGCAGGACCCCGAGTTCCAAGTGTTTCGCGAGGGGCTTGAACAGAGGCAGGCCCAGTTGGAGCGCAGGGGGGTTGAGCTGGAAGAGCCGGATAGTGAGCTGATGAAGGTCGTGGCCCGTAACAGCGAGTTGGAGGAGCTCCTTAGGGCGAAAGATGACGAGCTCGAACTGAGTCGTGGGGTGGCGGCGGAGAACGTCGACCTGCAGCGGAGGGTGGCGGATCTGACCGCCGAGCTTGACGCCAGGATGGCGGAAATCAATGGACTTTCTCAACCTTCCTCATCTCGTCCCTCGTCTGGTCAGAGTACGCGTCGTAGTACACATGAGATGTGGATTTTTGCAGAGGCTAAACTCGACGTGTATAGAGAGCTTCATGCTGAGGGCCGGGCGACGGAGGAGGAAGTTCAGGCATGGCGAAACGAGGCTCGCACTGCTCGTGAAGCTTGTGGGTGTTACCCCGACTCTCCCGATGGGGAGGGTCCTGCTTCCGAAGACGTCAATCGCCTCGACTCAGGTTCTTGGTATAATGACGTTTATCTCCCAGGGGGTGACGAGTAGTTACAAATTTGTATAATGTATATTTTTGGCTTGTGGAATGTATTGGAGCCCGTCCGTGGGCGAATGTAAATATGTTTTTGCTGTAATATAAACTTTACTTTTGCTGCTTCGTCCATTTGTTGCCTTTCCCTTCTTGGGTTTTCTTTTATAATGCTTAGCCTCCGTAGAGGTTGCTTTTGTTGTTCGTTAAAAAGGTCATATCGTGGTTCGAGCGAGGTCAAAGTGACGTTGATGGTCTTAGCCAGTAGGATGCTGCTTCGATTGTCGTCGAAGTAGTATCCATCGTAGTTCGAACGAGGTCGAACCGATGTCAATGGCCTTAGCCATTAGGATGTTGCTTCGATTATCGTCGAAGCGGTATCCATCGTGGTTCGAATGAGGTCGAACTGATGTCGATGTCCTTGGCCATTAGGATATTGCTTCGACCGTCATCGAAGTTATATCCGTTGTGGTTCGAACGAGGTCGAACTGATATCGATGGCCTTAGCCATTAGGATGTATCCGTCGTGGTTCAAACGAGGTCGAACTGATGTCGATGGCCTTGGCCATTAGGATGTTGCTTCGATCGTCGTCGAAGTGATATCCGTCGTGGTTCGAACGAGGTCAAACTGATGTCGATAGCCTTGGCCATTAGGATATTGCTTCGACTGTCGTCGAAGTGATATCCGTCGTGGTTCGAACGAGGTCGAACTGATGTCGATGGCCTTGGCCATTAGGATGTTGCTTCGACTGTCGTCGAAGTGATATGCGTCATAGAATGGAGATTAACTCTTGTTCGTGTAATGGAGATTAACTCTTGTTCGTGTAATGGAGATTTCTGCTCGTACAATGGAGGATTTTGTTCATTCAATGGAGATTTTTGTTCATTCAATGGAGAATTCTATACATACAATGGGGAACTGTTCATACAATGGAGAATAACTAGTGTAGTCCCTTCATTATATTGGCCTACGGACCGTGTCGATTGGCCGGTATGATGAATCTGCGCTCTGGTGCCACCGGGTATCCCCTTTGCCGCCTCGTTAAAAACCTCCCCGAGAAAACCCGATTGGGACAAAACACGGGTCAGGGAAAAAGAGTACGACTTAGGAGATGCCTTTCAGAAGTGGAAATATTTGAGGTGGGCGACGTTCCAATTGTTTTGGAGTGGTTTTCCCTCCATTGTTTCTAGTTGGAACGATCATTTGTTCGCCGCTGCTATGATTTTGTATGGTCCGTCCCAGTTGGTCCCTAACTTTTCCTCATTCGGGTCTTTCGATGCCAGTGTTTTGGCTTTGAGGACGTAGTCGCCGACTTTGAGCGATCTTACTTTGGCTTTCTTGTTGTAGTATCTTTCTGCCTGCTATTTTTGGGCTGTCATTCTTATATGGGCCATGTCTCTTCGTTCTTCGGCGTCGTCTAGATCTTGCAACCTACTTTTGTCGTTGTCTGCCCCGCTGGCATGGGAATATCTCAGGCTTGGTTCCCCGATCTTGACGGGTATGATTGCATCGATCCCGTAGACCAGTGAGTACGGTGTTTCTCCCATGCTGGATTTGGGCGTAGTCCGGTATGCCATAATACTTCAGGTAGTAATTCGGGCCATAGCCCTTTAGCTTCCTCGAGCTTCTTTTTCAATATGTTCAATATTATTTTGTTGGAAGACTCGGCTTGGCCGTTAGCGGCGGGATGATACGGAGTGGAGAGTATCTGCTTGATGTGCCATTTCTCGAATAACTCAGTCGTTTTCCTACCGATGAACTGGGGCCCATTGTCACAGCTGATTTCTTTGGGGATGCCGAAACGGCATATGATATTTTTCCATATAAAGGCGATGACCTCTTGCTCGCGTATTTGTGCGTACGCACCTGCTTCCACCCATTTAGAAAAATAGCCAGTTAAAACTAAAAGAAAGTGTACCTTTCCTCGTCCTGCTAGCAGGGGGCCGATTATATCCATTACCCACTTTATGAAAGGCCATAGCGAGGTGACTGAATGGAGGAGCTCCCCCGCCTGGTGTATCATGGGGGCGTAGTTTTGGCACTGTTCGCATCTTCGGACATAATCTGCTGCCTCTTTTTTCATGGTAGGCCAGTAATAAACGACGCGGATGAGGCATCGGACGAGGGCACGGTTTCCTGTATGGGCGCCGCAATGGCCCTCGTGCACCTCTTCTAATACTTGTCTTGTTTGATGCGGCCCGAGGCACTTAGTGAGGGGACCACCAAACGTTATTTTGTAGAGGTCATGATTTATCAGGCTGTATTGGGCAGCTTGCACCCGGAGCTTCTTGGCTTCTTTTTTGTCGTGTGGGAGTGTTCCGTCCTGCAGATAGGATACAAACTGGTTGCGCCAGTCCCAAGTCAAGTTTAAAGAGAATACCTCGACGTGGTCGACGGCCGAATGGAGGAGGGTGACCATATTTTCTTTGTTGATATTCTTGGTGGCCGCGGCTAGCTTGGCTAGGCTATCTGCCTCGACGTTTTGTGCCCTGGGGATTTGCTCGAAGCGACATTCGTCGAACTGAGGCATCAGCTTATGGATTTCTGATTGGTATTTTTGTAGCCTTTGCTCTTTGATTTGGTAAGTCCCAGTTATTTGGTTTACGACGAGTTGAGAGTCGTAGTGGAGGATGAGTCGACGGGCCCCGTATTTGATGGCTAATTTCATACCAGCAATCACAGCGTCATACTCGGCCTCGTTGTTAGTCATCTCGGGGCATCGTATGGACTGGCGAATTACTTCATCCGTGGGGACTTCGAGGACGAGTCCCAGTCCCGATCCCGAGGCATTCGCAGCGCCGTCAGTGTAGAGGGTCCAGAGGTCAGTGTTGGTAGAGGCGCGGAGGGCCTCTTGTTCCACCTCTGGCAATATCCCCGCACTGAAGTCGGCGACAAAGTCGGAAAGTACCTGCGACTTGATGGCGGTTCTTGGATGGTAGGTTATGTCATGTTCGCTGAGCTCTATGGCCCATTTGGCGAGCCTACCCGAGAGTTCGGGTTTATGTAGGATGCCCCTTAGGGGGGAGGTTGTTATTACTTTTATCGGATGGCATTGAAAATAGGGTCTAAGCTTTCGTGAAGCTACGACCATCGCCAGGGCTAACTTTTTTAGGTGTGGGTACCTCACCTCGGCATCTATTAAAGTTTTGCTGATATAATAAATAGGTGATTGAGTACCTTTGTTTTCGCGGACTAAGACAGTACTGACAGCGACTTCGGATACAGCCAGGTACACAAGTAGACACTCGCCTGGGTCTGCTTTGACGAGCAGTGGCGGTGAAGATATATATGCTTTTAGTTTCTTTAGGGCCTCGATGCATTCCTCGTTCCATTGTAGCCCATGATCTTTCCTCAGCACACTGAAGAACTTGTGGCATCTGTCCGAGGACCGTGAGATGAACCTTGATAGGGCGGCTATTCGCCCCGTCAGTTTCTGTACCTGCTTCTTGCTGTTCAGAACCTCAGGTATTGTGTCTATGGCCTTGATCTGGTCCGGGTTGACTTCGATACCTCGTTGTGATACGAGAAAGCCTAGAAATTTTCCCGAGGCCACGCCGAAGGCGCATTTTTCTGGGTTCAACTTCATCCCGTACTGCCTCAGTATCTCGAAGGCTTCTTTCAAATGATCGATATGGTCCTCCTTCTTTGCCGATTTTACTAACATGTCGTCGATATAAACCTCCATTGTCTTGCCGAGCTGTTCCTTGAACATCTTGGTGACCAACCTTTAGTATGTTGCTCCCGCATTTTTGAGTCCGAAGGGCATCACTTTATAGCAGTACGTCCCTTGGTGGGTGATGAAAGTTGTCTTTTCTTGGTCCTCTTCGGCCATTAGGATTTGGTTATAGCCGGAGTAGGCGTCCAAGAAACTTAGCAGTTCGTGCCCTGCTGTTACGTCGATCAGCTGGTCGATATGGGGCAATGGGAATGAGTCTTTTGGGCATGCCTTGTTCAAATCGGTGAAGTCTACGCACATTCTCCATTTCACGTTTTTCTTTTTAACCATGACCACATTGGCGATCCATTGGGGGTATTTCGATTCTCTGATGGAACCGTTGGCTAGTAGTTTGTCCACTTCTTCACTGACTGCCTCGTTGATTGCGGCGTTGAATTTCCTCCTCATCTGCCGTACGGGCGGATAAAGTGGGTCGACGTTCAGCTTGTGAGTGGCGATGTCTTTTGGGATCCCCGGCATATCTGAATGAGAGAAGGCAAATAGATCTGCATGGT